>NC_051082.1:6116803-6262264 GCF_004664715.2 Peromyscus leucopus
ATAAAATAAGGATAATTAAACCAATATGTATAGTTGAAATTACATACATCCCATCAACATTAATCATCTCATGTAACTGTTCCATTTTCAGATTGCCTAATGTTTTTATCAAACAAAGACCAATTTCCTTACATTGTAAAGATATTTCCCATTTTTTTAAAGTGGGAAAATTTTTTCTCTTTTAAGTAGTTTCTCCCTTTAATATATCTGATATTTTAATTGACTTACCAAGTCTGTGTAGAACAATAGAAGTCCGAGGGAATTTCAAAACAGTTACCTAGAGTGATTGCAGTCTGAGGTGGGAATCGAGAGAGAGAGAGAGAGAGAGAGAGAGAGAGAGAGAGAGAGAGAGAGAGAGAGAGAGAGAATCTACTACCTACCAGGAGAAGAGAAAAAAGCTAAAAGCCAAAGTCCAGCAACATGCTCCTGTAGAAGTAACCATCTTATTCAATAAGAAACACAGAACCAATGCAAAGATGAAAGCCTAAAATGCAATCCAGCTTTGGATCAATATGATCCACATGCCCCTCATGTACTTTCTTTTCTACCAAGGCCAATTCTTTCTCAGCTTCAGGTGATAATTCTCTTGGACTATTTAAGTCCTTGTCATATTCTAAGGTTTTGAACAAATTATTCAGTTCATCATTTTTTTACCCCAACAATAGTTTGTAGATGAGAAATGTCTCCAAATAATCTTTGAAAGTCATTAAGAGTCTGTAGTCTGTCTCTCCTAATTTGCACCTTTGGGGTTTAATTTTTGTAGCTCTATTTTATATCCTAAATAATTAATAGAATCTCGTCTTTGTATCTTTTCAAGAGCAATTTGTAATCCCCAGCAAGGCAAAATTTTCTTTATTTCTTCAAACATTCTTTCTAAAGTATCTGCATTTGAGTCATCTAGAAAATATCATCCATATAATAATAAATTATAGATTTAGGAAAGTTTTTACATATCACTTCCAAAGGCTGTTGTACAAAATATTGGCACAAAGTCGGGCTATTCAAAATTCCCTGTAGGAGGACCCTCCATTGAAATCTTTTTTTTTCCATCACAGGCAATTTATTTTGTTCTATTCATTCACAATTAATACAGAAAATACTTGGAAACATTTCCATATAATGTTTGACACAGAAATCATCAAATAGAAGTATACAATGTTGACAGGAGGCAGTACATTTATAATTTATAACCCCAAATGTATTTATAAATTAGAAATGGAAAGATCTACAAATGAAATTATGAAGGTTCACCAAAGTCATTTAATCTGTCAGTTTCTCATTCATTTTTATGTCTTAATAATATTCTATTGTATGAATAAGCCACATTTTATTTCTCTCCAGTATCTGATAGCTATTTGAGTTGTTTTAACTTTTTTACTATTAGCAACACACTGCTGTAAACCTTCATGTACATGTTTCATAGGTTCACATTTTCAGTAGTTTGAGGATATATTCCTAAGGGTAGAATTGTTGAGTAACAGAGTAACAATGTTTTGCATTTTGACCAACCACCAAACTGTTTTGCCAAAGTGGCACACCATTTTACAATCTCACCAAATCCTTGTTTTTAAGGCTCTGATTTTTGTACAAAAGCATTCAATCATTCTGTCAGACCAAACCAGAAAAAGTAAGCTACAGTTCAGAGCTGTTCTATTCCATTTACTATGCAAAGCCATTCTTGGCGTTTGCAACTCTCAGCCCTTTTGAGTATTCTTGCAGTGTTCACCTTTTCCTCCACCACTTTTTTCTTCTTCTTTTTTTCTGGTTTATTTCTTTCTATTACAAATGTATAAAAAATCCTCCATCAACGTTGCTGATAGCAGCAGAACCTTGAGAAATATACCTTTGGTTTGCCTCAGAAAAGGAACACATATTGCACTGTAAAGTTTATAAAATAGGCACAAAACATTGTGATAATGTTACAATACCAGTTTTAAGAGTTCAGTGACTAATGGGGAGCCGATGGGATACATGCAGAACTGTGAAAGCGATCTCACTTAGCCAGCTGTACACGTAGACTGTAAATCTACATTCAGATCATTTCTGAACTAAGACTATCATCTCAGTTTATCTGTTGAGGTCAACCAGGAAACCCTAGAATATACCTTGATTTTTGCAAAAAACAGAATAGGGGGAGGGGTTTCTTCAGCATTTCAGTCCACGAGTAACAGTATCCTAACAGGCAAAGTGTTCTCTCACTGTCAACATAGAATGAGCTGCTGCTGGAGGTCAACTTGGGCTTTAATTTGCATTAGCACTTACATGCATAGTAGTCCAAGTTGTTGACCTCATGACTTTAAAAAGTAACTCTAAAAAAGTAAAATGGCCCTTCTTGGAAGACTAAAGAAAGACATCCAGCCACAGTTGTAAAAAGTCTCATCAAAACAATATACCCTTTTATGAATTACACCTCAATTAAAAAAAAAGTAGCCCCAAATAAGAAGCAGCTCTGAAAAAGAAAATATAACTTAAGATATTTGAAAAAAACAAGGTGAATACAGGTTCAAAAATAATTAAGATACATTTTCTTAAGGCTATCTAGAATTAGGCTTTAAAGAATTCTACCATTTCAAGTTTACCACTAGTTACTAGATACCTATTTACAAACAAGATGTTCACCTTTTTTTGTTCCTTTATCAAGAGAAAAAACTACCTTTAGACTATGAGGGTGGTGATGGGGAGGGACTAGAAAACAAGATTCAAACAATCCCATGCAAATATCACATTTTTCAAATGGAAGAACTCCAAACTGCACTAGATGTTCCAATCACTAAGACACTTTCCATTGAAATGATTTAAGTACAACTACATGGCACCAAGGTTTAGGCCTAATATAGGCCTGACAACCAAGTCCTTGTTTTCTGGAAGAAAGGCCTCAAAAGTCCCACTCAATTCCACATAACAATACTTCAAAGATCAATTAGGTTTTCCTTTCCTTAATATTTTTGTTTTTGACTTCTAATCTTAAAGACTAGATTAAAACTTAGCTCATTTCCCAGAAGGCATTGCTTCCCTTTGCTCTATGAAAGAGTCCACCAAGACCTCTTCCTCAACACCATCTAGCCCCCAGCCTCCAGCCTTGCTTGTGATACATCTTTCTCAACATCCTGAAAAGGTAATGTAGGTAAAATATGCTCATAAACATTAAAACTAGTTGTTAGAAAGATGTAACTAGCTTTATAATTTAAGTTTTAAAACATAAATACTTGCAGCTTAATCTGCACTGACAATGATTGTCGAAGCCTAGAATTTAACATTTACAAATTCTCATTCACACACACAAAATACACTATTATCATACAACTTGTGTCTTGAGAGAATCTTCTGCTTTTTAAATCTTTGGCCTCCCAGTCAATCCCAAGTTCAACCAACTTTTCCGAGTTCTGGTAGTTACCTGGACCACTGAGGCATTGCCACAAGACTTCTTCTCTTTTGAAACATCCTTTTTCTCTAGATATTAGGATAGGTACACCAGCTTGTTTCTCCTGTGGTGTATGTTGGTGTGGGATTATCTATTGCTTGATTTTTCATGGATGTGTTTAGCTTCTTTGGGTTGAATTTTCCCTTCTAGTGCTTTCTGTAGGGCTGGGTTTGTAGACAGGTATTGATTAAATCTGGTTTTATCCTGGAATATTTTGTTTACTCCACCTATGGTGATTAAGAGTTTTGCTGGGTATAATAGTCTGGGTTGGCATCCATGGTCTCTTAGTGTCTGCATGAGATTTGTCCATGATCTTCTAGCTTTCATAGTCTCTATTGAGTAGTCTGGTGTTATTCTGATGGGTTTACCTTTATATGTTACTTGGTCTTTTTCCTTTGCAGCTCTTAATATTTTTTCTTTGTTCTGTGTGTTTAGTGTTTTGATTATTATGTGGCGAGGGGACTTTTTTTTTGGATCCAGCCTATTCGGTGTTCTGTAAACTTCTTGTATCTTCATAGGTATTTCTTTCTTTAGGTTAGGAAAGTTTTCTTCTATAATTTTGTTGAATATATTTTCTGTGCCTTTGAGTTGGTATTCTTTCCTTCTTCTATCCCTATTATTCTTAGGTTTGGTCTTTTCATGGTGTCCCAAATTTCCTGGACGTTTTGTGTTACGACTTTTTTTCTTTAGTGTTTTCTTTGACTGACGAATCTATTTTCTCTATCATGTCTTCAGTGTCAGAGATTCTCTGTTCCATCTCTTGCAATCGGTTGGTTATGCTTGTTTCTGTAGTTCCTGTTCGTTTTGTCAGGATTTCTATTTCCAGCATTCCCTCAGCATGTGTTTTCTTTATTGTCTCAAATTCATTTTTCAGATCTTGGAATGTTTCTTTCATCTGTTTAATTGCCTTTTCTTGGCTTGATTTGATTTCTTCCCATTTTTTGTTCGTTTTTTCTTCCATTTCTTTAAGGGAGTTTTTTATTTCCTCTTTAATGGAGTTTTTCATTTCCTCTTTAAGGGAAGTTTTTATTTCCTCTTTAAGGTAGTTTTTCATTTCCTCTTTAAGGAAAGTTTTTATTTCCTCATTGAGGGAATGTTTTATTTCTTCTTTAAGGGCCTCTATCATCTTCTTAAAGTCATTTTTAGGGTTGATCTCTTCTATTTCTTCTGTCATGGTATGTTTAGGTCTTGCAGGTGTAGAATCACTAGGTTCTGATGTTGCCATATAGGTCTTTATGTTGTTGCCTGTATTTTTGCAGTGCCGTCTACTCATCTTTTCCTCTGTGCGGTGCAGGTGGTGTCTATGTCTGAGAGTGCCTCTCTTGTTCTAATTTTTAGTCTTGGTTTAGTAGGGGTTCTTGGTTAAATTGGTGCTATTGGGCTGTTTCTTCAGGGACAGCTGATTTCAGTCGGTGAATTATATACTTATGATTCTCGTGATCTGGTTTGGTGGCTGGGTAGCGCCTTCTTCTGTGTTCCTGGGTCACGTTTTGTTCATTTGTCAACTCCTCAGCTGTTCTTGTTTCTTCAGACTTCAAACTGTAGGCATCTGAATCCTCTCCCAAATGGGTTTCAGCTGAGCAGGGTAGTCTCACCAACACCTCCAAGTTGTTGGGTTTCACAGGATCAGCAGTTGGGCCCTGGGTTGTCCCCAGACGGAGTGTCCAGACTCGCCCTGGTTCCGACCCACGGAGATAGCCTCCTCCCCAGGTGTTGGGGCCAGGGGTGTCCCTGCTCCAAGCTGTGTCCCTGGGCCTGTCCACCCCTGTGGCCTGCCGCCACAGGCCCACCTGCGTCTACTTGTCTCTGCCACTGGGCCTGTATGTCCCTGTCGGCCGCTGCCACCGGGCCCTTCCACCTCCGTGAGTCGCCGACCTGTGTCTGCCTGTTTCCACCGCATGGCCTGTCTACTTCTGTGGGCCGCCGCCGGGCCTGAATGTCTCTGTCGGCCACCGCCGCCAGTCCTGTCCACCTCCGTCTGCTTATCTCCGCCGCAGGGCCTGTCCACCTCTGTGGGCCGCCGCTGGACCTGAATCGAAATATTTTAACTGGCTGAGAATTATTATAAGTAGGCACTGTGAAAGCAAATCTTTCTCTGTCTTTTTCTTGTAAGGGTATTGAAAAGAAACAGTCTTTTAAATCAATAACTATGAGAGGCCATCCTTTTGGTAACAGAGTAGGCAAAGGAATTCCAGATTGTAGAGAGCCCATTGGCTGGATTACTTTGTTAATTGCTCTAAGGTCTGTTACCATTCTCCATTTACCAGATTTCTTTTTAATAACAAATACAGGAGAATTCCAAGGGCTGGTTGATTCTTCAATATGATGAGCATTTAACTGTTCTTCTACCAGCTCTTCTAAAGCTTGGAGTTTCTCTGTTGTCAAAGGCCATTGCTGAACCCATACAGGTTTGTCTGTTAACCATTTTAAAGGAAGAGCTGTTGGTGTTTTTGGAAAATTATCAGTTGTTGTGCCCCGTTCTTGTATAATATGGATGGCTGGTGACCACTCATTAGAATAATATCATCTAATATTTCTCTCAGAAACATGTGCTAGTTTATGATTTGTTTCTGAGGTTGGAGGGATGTTAATCTGAGTATTCCATTGTTGCAACAAATCTTGACCCCAGAGCTTCATAGCCATGTTAGCCATATATGGTTTTAATTTTCCTCTCTGTCCTTCTGGACCTATACATTTGAGCCATCTTGCACTCTGTTTCACTTGAGATAATGTCTCAGTTCCTAACAGTTGAACATTTACCTCCTGAAGAGGCCAGGTTGGATACCAAAATTCTGGTGCAACTCTGGTGTCTACCAGACCAGAAAACAAAACACCATTTATTTTTATTTTTTTTTTATTTTTATTTTTATTTTTGGTCTTTGTTCATTAATAGAAGTTTGCCAAAAATTTTTCTTTATGTTTTTTCCTGAATTTTCTATTCTCTCTGTTTCATCATCCTGACCAGCATGATTTATTCCAATAGGCATTTGGTTATTTAATTGCTCTGAGTAGGGGTTTCCTCTACAACTGCAGGAAAGGTTTGAACTGGATTTGCTATGGGGGCCTGCATGAGGCCCCTCTGGGACTTTCCCAAAGACTGAGGCAAAGGATTACCTTGCCTGTCTCTTGTTGATCTACATTCTACATTTGTTGGTCCAGTGTTTTCCCTTACCACACCTTCTGCATACTCCAGAAGGAAGGGGCATTCTGTTGCCATACTTATTTGAAGAAACATTTGTTTCTAGGAATGACCTGTTTACAGTCCCTTTTCAGATGTCCTTGCTTTCCACATCCAAAACATCTAACATTTCTCAAACCTTTTGAAATTGCTTCTCCTACCCACATAGCATCATGCTCATGAGTCTCAACATTAACTGTGTCTCTAATCCAATCTTCCAAAGGTGCAGATCTTGCCTTTAATGGCCTGATTATTCTTTTGCACGCTGCATTCACGTTCTCAAAGGCCAAAGATTCAATTATTATCTGACTAGCTTCTGAATCTGGGACCATTCTCTTTACTGCTGAAGCCAGTCTTTGTAAAAAAAAAATCTGTGAAATCATTATAAAAGATTCTTTTGGGCCCTGTATAACCTTTGTAAATGACTCAGTTTTCTCTCCTCATTCCTCAACTCTGTTCCATGCATTCAAGGCTGCCATTCGACATAGAATTAAGGTTTGGATAGCATATGAACATTGTGTTTGTACTGCAGCATATTGGCCTTCTTCAACAAGGTGATCCTGGAAGACTTGCATTCCTTTATCCCTCCATTGTTTTTCTATGTTTTTAGATTCCTCTTTAAACCATATTTGCCACTGGAGCCTCTGTCAGGGTTCCAGAACATCATGTACCAGCTCCTGCCAATCCTGTGGTATAATCCTACTATAAGTTGACCAGGTGTTTAACATTTGCTTTACATATGGGGGATGCATGTCATAAGATACTATTGCTTCCTTAAAACTTTGTAAATCTAACATTTCAATTGGAGTCCAAATATTTTGTGCATTCACTTGATCAGGTAACTGCTGTATGGTTACCGGATAAATTAAGGGTGAATGTATGAAAACAGGCTTTCTTTCTGTAATCTTATGATCTAATCTTGAAACAACTTCACTGTTAATTTCTTCTGTCTGAATTTGAATTTTCTGTAATTCATTTTAACAGGTTTAACTAAATCTTTTATCCTGGCACTTAAATTGACTATCTTTTTAAATAGTAAAACGAGGATAAGAAAAGTAAAGTGCATAATTCAATTGACATTAATCTTATCATATAGTTGTTCCATTGTCAGACCACCTAAAATTTCAAACAAAGCCCAATTTTCTTCCAGTGTACACATAAAACCCTTTTTTTTTTTAGTGTGGAAAAAAATTTCTCTTTTAAATAGTTTCCTTTAAAATATCTGATATCTTAATTGACTTACCAAGTCTGCATAGAACAGTAGAAATCTGAGGGAATTTCAAAACAGCCACCTAGTGTCCGAGGTGTGAATCCAGATATATATATATATATATATATATATATATATATATATATATATATATATAGAGAGAGAGAGAGAGAGAGAGAGAGAGAGAGCAAGAAAGCAAGAAAGCATAGCCACAAGTTCTGGCTAAAAGCTTAAATCCAGTCACGTGTTCCCACTTGAGCTGAGTCAAGCCTGGGCTCCGGGTTCTTAAGCTCCGACCACGTGCATTGGCTTTACATGCAGGGTCCTGTTCAGCAGGCCTGAGTTGTTTGTAGCACCGGATTTAAGCAAGTAGCTCCAGCTGTGGGTAATGCTTGGGGTCAGTCTGTCCTGAGACCTAAGCCGACCTGGGCCCAAGCTAGGGAGCCGGGCTGCCCAGGCAGGACACCGGACCTGCTGCCAAGCCAAGCCAAGTGGTTTTAATGGATTCTTTCCACGTTGGGCACCAAATGTAGAAGTAACCATCTTATTCAATAAGAAACACAGAACCAATGCAAAGATGAAAGCCCAAGAGGTCAGAGCTAAGAGTCTTACCCTTCACTTTGTAGCTATTCTCTTCAGCCAAGAGAGCTACTTCCTGTGTGTTTTTCTTTATAAAGACTTTCTGTTCTGCCTTCTCATTGGTTGTAAACCCAACCACATGACCGCCTCGTCACTGCCTGTCTGTACAGACCTCCAGGTCTTCAATGGTTGGTATTGAGATTAAAGGCATGTGTCTCCAATGCTGGCTGTATCCTTGAACATACAGAGATCTGCCTAGCTCTGCCTCCCAAGAGCTGGCATTAAAGGCGTGCACCACCACAGCCCAGCTTCTGCGATGGCTTGCTATTATCTCTGACCCCCAGGCAACTTTATTTATTAACGTATAAATAAAATCACATTTCAGTACAAATAAAACATCTCCATATGCTCCAGTCTGAGCCATTTTGGGCCTGAGCCCCTTGTAGCTCCAGCTCCTTTAAGCTCCCGCCACCTGAGTTGGAGATCTGGCCACAAGTAGCTCCAGCTGGGTATAGCCAGACCACTTGTAGCTATGGTCAAGTGCAGCTCTAGGTGCAGCTCTGACTGCATGCAGCAAGACCGCTTGTACCTCTCTCTGGCTGGGCCTGGAGCCTGTAACTGGCCTAAAAGGACACAAATAGGTTTTTAATGAAATCTTGCCACATGGGAGCCAATTGTAGATGAATTTCTAAACAGTCTTATTAAATAAGAAACACAGAGCAAAATACAGAGGTAATAGCTAAAGAGATCAGAGCAAATAGCCACAACTAGCCTTAACTTAAAACCACGCAGTAGCTTCCACAGAGAGAGGGCCTCTTCCTGTCCAGACTGAGCTTCCATTGCCCTGTTGTTCTGCCCTCTCACCATCTCCAAGCCCAGCCACATCACTTCTTCGTCACTACCCTATTGGTGAAATTATTAAGGCCACTCCACGTAGTTAAAAGGAAGATTTATTTAATGGGTAACTTACAAATGAAGGGATAGGTAGGTCGCGGGGTCTGGGGAAGGTGTATCGCAGTCCAGTGGTGTTCTCTGGACCTCTACTTGGTCAACCTCCACCGTCCAGAGTCCAGGAACAGAGAGAGAGTTTGCCCATCCAGATCTCAAGTCTCCAGAGTCCTCCCTTGGCCCCACCTTGTAAGCGTGACAGTTGCCGAAGCCTCAGTGGGGGTTGGAACTTCAAGATCAAAACTGATATGGCTACCCACTGCACTGCCCATCCACACAGACCTCCAGGTCTCCATGGTTGGCACCAGGACCAAAGACACCTGTCACCACACTTGGCTGCATCCTGGACCACACAGAGACTCTGCCTGCCACATGATCAGACCAAGGGCATGTGCCACCACTGCCTGACCTACATTCCTGGCTTGCTTTGACCTCCAATCACCAGGCAACTTTACCTATTAACAGACGAATAAAATATCACATTTCAGCACCAGAAAAACATCACCACACACTATGCCTGAGCAGGACACTCTGGCTGCAGCTGTTGCTCACCAGGCCTGACCTTGGGAGGGTCAAGGTCTGACCTTTGGGTCTCCAGTGGTGATGGGATTGGGTGAGAAAGACGGAGAACTGGGCAGCTGTTCACTAAAGGAAAAGAGTGACTGACAACCACGCAGTCTTTAACCAGCCAATGAGACAGGTTATTGCTAATCCTGGTTGACCAGGGAACCAGGGATTAACCTGGCTTTACCTTCAGAGTCTCATGATAGAGAAAGGTAGAGAAGAGGATGTGTCCTGTTTTCTTTGTTCAAAAAGCTAGGCTGATATATGCTTCACTGGGACAATTATGCTGTGGTGTGTGTTAAGGCACAGTGAAGACTGGAAGTCCACCAGGACATAATCCTGCCTTCAGGTCATTTACAGTTGGTCCAGTGTGGTTTCCTATATCCAACTCCTTTTCTTTATCCCTAAGATTTACTTATTTATTTATTATGTGTTCGAAATATATGCCTGCAGGCCAGAAGAGGGCACCAGATCTCTTATAGATGGTTTGTGAGTCACCATGTGGTTGCAGGGAATTGGACTCATGACCTCTGGAAGAGCTGCTAGTGCTCTTAACCTCTTAGCCATCTTTCTAGCCCCTATATCCTATTTCTTATGATGAGTGCACAGCACAAGTGTTTGAGTTCAGTTGTTTTGGAGGGGGGCTCTTTTATTTTGAGAGAGTTTTCTATAGCTTTGGAGTCCGAACTGGAACTGGCTCTATAAACCTGGCTGGATCCAACTTGCAAAGATCTGCCAATCTCTGCATCTACAGTCCAGGGAATAAAGGCCTGCATGGACACCACCCAGCAATCCAGTATTTTTAGAGCAAGATGTTCACTTTAGTGCCCTTGTGACACTGCATCTATCTCTCTCCTCTCCCCTCTTGTCTTTCTTTCCTCCCCCCACCCTACCCTTCTTTCCTTTCCAAGCATCTCTTGAGTTTAAAAGCTGCCCCATCTCTACTCAAGACCTGGTGAAAGCCTAGCCTTAGCCAGCAGTGGGATTCATCACAGTTCTAGCTGAGACTTTGAGCCAGAGAAGCAGCCAACACATGCTCATTGTTTCACACTGGAAGAATTAGAAGGAATCTGTTGTATGGCCATGCACAGCTCATAGACAAGGATAATGGTCAGATCATCATTGTAATGTCAGCATTTGATACAACAAAATGTTCATCAGCTGAGGAGTAGGTAAATGACCAGGATTCAGTCTGCGGTGGGATACTTGCTCACTATTAAAATGAAGGAGAAGCCAGGTATAGTGGAACACACACAATATAATCACAGCACTCTGGATGCTGACGCAGGTGAATATCTGAGTTCAAACCAGGACAGTCTATAGAGTGAATTTCAAACCAGCCATCACTTTCAAAGAAACCCTCTCATGGAGGAAAAAAAATAGAATTGCAGCCATAAACAAGAACTTCAGGTGTGACAATTGTCAAACTGTGCATTGAAGACAAGGGACATGGGGGGCACTCAGAGGGGACAAGGGTCCTACCTGTGACCAGAGCAGCCAGCAGAAGGAGGTTCATCCTGAGTGAGGGGAGGACTCAGTGGCTTCTCTTTAGAGTCCTGTAGCTGTGCTCTGACAGTGTCCAGTCAGCACACGGGGCCTGTGACTACTGTGTGTGTAGCGCAGAAGTAGAATGTGTGTACCCTCACACACAGTCCCGACCTGCAGAGCTACTGTAGATGGTGACAGAGCCTGAATCAGTGCTGTCCCAGAGACAGAGAAAGGACTAGCTCAACACCCCAACCAGCTCAAGTAAGTGACTGGCAAAGTGTCAAGTCCCTCACTCATGGAAGCTTTAATGCCATAAGGAAATATAGACATTGCTTCTGGCGTTGGGTCTAAGGGATGCTGATAGTGACGTGTGGTCCCAGGCAGGAGGAGCTGGCCCCTACAATCCTATAAGTTAACTGTATAAAATACATGTTAAGTCTGTCCCAAGAACATGACACAGCCTATGGGATAGGTCCAGTTACATATTCAATCTTTAATTAGTTAACCAATTAATTAATGTGTTGTTTGTGTGAAAGAGAGACAGAGACAGAGAGAGAGACAGAGAGAGCACTTGTGTGCACATGTGGAGGTCAGAGAAGATCTCTGTGGAGTCAGGTCTCTCCTTCTTCCTTTAAATGGGTTCCAGGAATCAAACTAAGGTCAAGAGACTTGTATTGTAGGCTAGATCTTACTAACCTACAAACTTCATTTAAGAACTGGAAATGTAGGCAGGTGGTAGTGGTGGTGATGATGCATGCCTTTAATATCAACAATCAGGAGGCAGAGGCAGGCGAATATCTGAGTTTGATTGCTAGTCTGGTCTCAGAGTGAATTTAAGGACAGCACAAGATACACAAAGAAACACTGTCTAAAAAAAACCAAAAAAAATAAAAAAGAAAGACAGACAGCAAATGCCTTCACAGCAGATGTGCCCACAGGCCAATATGATGCAGGCAATCCTTCAGCTGAGGCTCTCCCTAGCCAGCCTCTGAAGCTGACAATCAACCGTTACAGGAGCTGAAGAGATTGTTCAGCACATAAGAGCACTTTCTGCTCTTGCTGACAACCAGGCTTCAATTCTCAGAACCACATGGTGGTTTGTGAACAATGTATGCAGGCCCAATGCCCTCTTGCCTCTGCGTTTGACCATCTGTCATGTACCCTGTAACTTACCATCCTAGCATCTCTTTCCCCCACTACTCATCTCTTCCCTGGATAAAAGTCATGTAGGGTGAGTTGAGTTAGTTTTCTCCACACTCAAGCTCCCCCTACCCTTCCAGCAGGACTCTGGACAGCCATTACCAACTACTAACAGTCACTCCATCTGCATAGGCTGCTCCAGCTGCACCTGTTGCCCACCAGGCCTGACCTTGAGAGGGGTGAGACCTGAGTTTGAATCATGGGTGGGGATGAGGTTGGGGGTGAAAAGGCTGAGGACTGGGCAGCTGTTCACTAAAGGAAAGTGAAAACCCTGTAGCCTTTAGCCAATGAGACATCTCATTTCTAAATCCTGTTGATCAGGGAACCAGAGATTAACCTGGCTTCACCTGTGGGGTTGGGTGATAGAGAAAGGTAGAGAAGAGGATGTTTTGTTTCTTGGAAAAAGTTAAGCTGCTGTGTACTTTACTGGGACTATTATCCTGTGGTGTGTGTTTAGGCACAGAGAAGACTGGAAGGTCACTGGTATAAGAAAACTGCAAAACCTCTGGGTTTGGTGTCCCGGGTTTCAGCACCAAATGTTAGTAAATTGATGGCTGAAACTGTGAGGAGACAGTTCAGCCCTAGAGAGCGAGGTATCCCAGATACCTCGAGCTACTTAGGACAAGAGCTCTGCCCTGAAGGTGTCCCGGACACCTGGAGCTGTTTAGGACAACTGTGTTGGCTGGGACTGCAACAAAACAGCCCAACCTTGGAAAGGAAGGTTTTCTGACTTCTTGGGAGAGTCAGGCCTGGAACTGCTTCAGCAAGGAAGGGTTATCCTGACTCTTCGGGAAGATAGGGATATACCTAGTATGATGGTATGATGGGGATGGTTTCCCCGCAGGACACAGCAATCCTGCTCCTCTCCTGGAGAGCCACAATCTCTGGCTCAGTGTTACCAGCTCTTTCTCTCTCAGTCCACTATGGGACGTCCCAGCAAGTTCTTCTGTTCAGCTGTCAATGAAGGTCTTCACACAATACTCTTTTGAGAAAGAGGTTTATTTGGGAAGGAGGAGTCCAGGAGAGTAGCTGCCTCTACCAGGGTGGAGAGAACAGCTCACAACTGACCGGGCAGTGCAGTTTATATAGAATGTCTAAGAGGCGGAGTCAACTGTGATTGGTTAGTTTATTTTCTGACCAGGTATTGGCCAGTTTTGTGAGCAAGGGGCAGAGATGGCCCTGATTTCAGGGCCAAACTGTGTTTTATTCACAGGCCTTTCTTGGCTTTTTGACACTACCTCTAAAGCCAGGACACATTTCTTTCACTGACTCTGATTCTAGGGGCCAAGAGTATTATTTTGGTACTAGTCTCAGAGTCAGGGCATATGTCTTGGGTTCTGGGTTTGGGAATAAAGTGTTCACTTCTCTGGCTCAGGTCCCAAACACAGGCTGTGTTACTTCCCCTGGTCCTGGGCCCTAGGGCCAGGATTCTGCTGTCCTGCTCTGTGATTGGTTGATTTCACAAGTCAGTTGGACAGGGGCAGAGATGGCTCTGATCTGAGTTAAACTGTGTTTCTCTCACTGGCCTTATCTGAGCCATCCTTCCCTAATTCTGGGCTCCAGGGTCAGGGTGGGTTTCTCTAGCCAGCCCCTTTTCCCTACAACCGGGATGTAAGCCTGCCTTTGAATCATTTATGGTCAGTCTAGTTTGGTTTCCTATATCCACTTCTTATGATGAGCTCACAGCAGAAGTGTTTTGAGTCCAATATTTTTAGGACCAAGATGTTGCCTTTAGTGCCCACATGACACTGCTTCTTTCTCTCTTCTGTCCCCTCCTTCCTCTCTGTCTTCTCTTTCCTTCTCTCTTCACCCCTCCCCTCTGTTGTTATTTTTAACCCTTTTGTCACTTGCTCTTTTGGGGACCCACTACTCAGCTCCCAAATAAATAATACACATGGAAACTTATTATTACTTACGAATGTCTGGACTTAGCTTGGCTTATTTATAGCCAGCTTTCCTTAATCTAAATTATCCCATCTGCCTTTTGCCTCTGGGATTTTTCCTTTCCTACTTCTGTATATCTTACTTTCACACTTACCCTATGACTGACATGTGGCTGGGTGGCTGGGTGGCTTGGCCCCTAGCATCCATTGCTCCTTCTCCTTCTTCTTCCCTTCCTTCCAGATTTTTCCTCTCTTTATTCTCTCTGCCTGCCAGACCCTCCTATCCTTTCTCATGCCTTGCTATTGGCCAGTTCTTTATTAGATGTTTTAGGCAGGCAAAAAACAAAGCTTCACAGAGTTGAACAAATGCCACATAAAAGAATGCAACACATCTTTGCATTATTAAAACAAACATTCTACAGTATAAACATATGTAACACATCTTCAAATAATATTCCACAACAGTTCCTCATTTTGTCTAAATAAACAGGAAAGGTTTTAAGCTTACCATAGATAAATTGTATACAACAAAGCAGTTATCAAGTAAGAACTACATTTACAATGTTCAGCCCATTTGTACTTAGCAAATTCAGAGAAAACACTCCACCATCCATGCCATCATAGTTACTCCAAAGTTCTATACCTAATTTACTTTCTATCATAATTAAAGAAAACTGCAACTATAACTATCCAGCCTTCAACTCCATCCAAGACCCCTGAGTAAACAGTAAGTGCATTGAAAGCAACTTCCAAATCTCTAGAAGTGACAGAGACACCTAACTGCCTGGACAGTCACTCTAAGTTCCTGTTCATTTGTTGTACCCAGATTTCCCCAAGGACCACCAAGGCCTCAAATCAGACAAAAAAGGTAAGAGTCTTTTTTATTTCGAGTTTTCTTGGAACTCTGCATCAGTCTGACTCAGCAAGAGAGACCCTGAGTAACAATGGGGCAGGGTTTTCAAAGCAGAATGGGGTTGGGGTCTATAGACTACATAGGAATAGACTCATGATTGGTTCATGCCAGGGCAATCATGTTAGTAACATTTAATTGGGTAGGGTGAGTTGGGGGTTAACATTATCCATTTGGGGGCAGGCCTGGACAAGTTGCAGGCTTTGTCCTTGAGCTGTCCTGGACGGATGCTAGCCTAGCAAGTACTGACTGTGGGGGTGGACTCAGTGGTCCAGGCTCTGTCCTTGTCTCATTCACGTCGCTCTAAGTTGGTGAGGGGTCACAGACAGTAAAGAATTGGCTGATCCTTGAGTGGTCGAAGTAGGTAAAGAAAAGGAGCTACTGCAAGGACTATGTCTTTTGTTCATGGCCCTCCCAGAAACTGCTTGCTTAAGTCTCAGGACACTGAAATTGAGGCCTGATCTCTGAGAAAAGACTAAGTAGCCTATTGTGGTGTCTTCTCGTCCTTTCAAAGGTTTGTGCATCCATCTTCAGGCTACAGGTCCGAGTATCTGGCAGACTTTTCAGTGTAACAGGAAACTTGAAGGTCTGTCCTGCCTCCCACTGGCAAAGTTTGTCAGTTGATTTCTTCTGGGTCCTGCAGAATGTCTGGCAGACTCCTCTGGGAAGCAGGAACCCTGGAGGACCATCCCGCCTTGCTTTGGCAAAGTTCAGCAGTCACTTTCCGATGGGTCTTGCGTGTCCAGTTTATACAACATACAGTCAAGCAGTCAAGGCAAAAGCAATTTCTTGTCCAAATGGCAAGCTTTGCCACCATGAAGGCAAGCTCCTATGAACTTCTTTGATGCTTATCATTTTTTCTGAAGTAAATTAGTGCTGCCAGTACCAGATGTGTCTCATTGTCATGAAAAGCCTTAGGGAGTTAAACATCTTAAATGCCATATTCTGTACATCTTCAAACTGTTTGAAAATCATCTGTCTAAAATACACCTATTTAACCTTGAGAACATACCTAATGTGACTCCAAGTTTGATCATTATACATAAACTACCAACTTTGTTTACTTGTTTTTTTTTTCTTTTAACTTTTCAAGACAGGGTTTTTCAGTGTAGTTTTGTGACTGTCTTGGAACTCACTTTGTAGACCAGGATAGCCTCAAACTCACAGAGATTCACCTGCCTCTGCCTCTCGAGTGCTGGGACTAAAGGTGTGCCCCCAAAACCCTTCCCAAGACTTTATTTTTAAACTATTCATTTTTTTCTGTGGATATACCTTTTTTCTTGTCTTAAACCTGTACACATTACTAAACACACTGGAAGTGTTTAGAGGTTTTACATCTGGATCTCTTTCACTGCATTTCTTTTAGAATTTTTAGTCTGTAGGAGCAAAAATCTGCTAAGTGGTGAGGCTAGGATCTCCATGCTGCACTAGCAACTGGCTCTGCCCACTTTTCGGTTCATGAGAGACAAGCTTAAACGTCATGTCCTGATACCAGAGATTCTTCTGAACTGCATTCAACCTTTCTAGAGCTCTAGAATGCCAAATGAAATGCTTGCACTTGGGCAGGTGTTTTTACTTAGCTTTTCTTCCTACTTAACAGACTGGTTGTTCAAGAGCTCACTGTCCCATAGAAACCCTTAAAGGAGACCTCTCCTCTTTTTTTATTTTTTTCAGAGCTTTCTCAGGCCCTATGTAAATACAGCCCATGATGGTACTCCAAAATGTTGTTCTTGTTGTTTACCCTTTTACTGTTTTGGTTCTTTGCTCTTTTTGGAGGCCAACACCAGCTCCTTATAAACAATATACCAAGACTTACTGTTACTTATAAATGCCCAGCCTTAGCTTGGCTTATTTGTAGCCAGCTTTCCTTAACGTAAATTATCCAGTCGACCTTTTGCCTCTTGGCGTTTTCCTTTACTTACATCTGTATATCTTACTTTCACACATACTCAGTGGCTGGCCGCTAGCATCCTCCTCTCCATGTTCTCCTGTTCCTTCTCCTTCTTCTCACCCCAACCAGATTTCTCCTCTATTTATTCTTTCTGCCTGTCAGCCCCACCTATCCTTTCTTTCTCCTCACTAATGGCCATTCAGCTCTTTATTAGACCCTCGGGTGTTTTAGACAGGCACAGTAACACAGCTTCACAGAGTTAAACAAATACAACATAAAAGAATACGACAAAATGCAGATTACTAAGCACAGTAGGATCACAGGCTGGAAGCAGATGCAGAGATTGACAGCCAAGCACCAGGCTGAGCCCCAGGAGTCCAGTCAAAGAAAGGGAGGAGGGATTCTATGAACAAGAGGGGTCAAGATCATGATGGGGATATTATCTACAGAGACACCTGAACCAAGATGGTAGGAACTGACACACTTTAGACTGACAGGTGTGGAACCTGCATGGGACTGGACTAGGCCTCTGCATACAGGAGATAATTGTGTAACTTGGTCTGTTTGAGGGGCCAGTGGCAGTGGGATTAGGATCTACCCCTGGTGCATGAGCTGGCTCTTTATAGCCCATTATCTATGGTGGGACAACTTGCACAGCCTTGATACAGGGGCAGGTGGCTTGACCCTTCCTGAACTGAATGGATCAGGTTTTGCTGACTCCCCCAGGAGGCCTTACCCTATTAGAGGAGGGGAAGGAGGTTCAGTCAGTGGAGCAGGTGGGGTTACAAAGAGTGGGAGGAAAGATGAGAGGCAGACCTGTGTTTGTTATGTAAAATGAATAAAAAATGTCAAAAAATGTTTAAATAAATAAAACATAAAAAAGAATGCAACACGTCTTTACATCTAACACAAATGTTGCACAGCATAAACAAATGTAACACATCTTCAAATAATATTCCACAACACCCCTCCCCTCCTTTTCTGTACCTCTCCCTGCCTCAGCTCTCCACCCCTTTTCTGTCTGCTCTAATCCCTGATTATCTTGAACAGGCTTCTCATTTTTTTGTTTGTTTGGTTTTTGAGACAGAGTTTTTTGTGTAATATTCCTGTTCAGCAGATGAGAGCACTTGCTGCTCTTGCTGAGGACTGGGAGTTCAATCCTCAACAACCACCACATGGTGGCTGAGGAACAATGTCTGCTGGCCCAATGCCCTCTGCCTCCGGGTTTGGCCATCTCTCATGTTCCCTCTAACTTTTCACCCCAGCTTCTCTTTTCCCCACTTTTCACCTCGTCCCTGGATAAAAACCATGTCGGGGGTGAGTTGAGTTTGTCTCCTTGCTCAAGACCCCCTACCCTTCCAGCAGGACTCTGGACAGCCACTGCCAGCTACTACCCGTCACTGTGCCTTCACAGGCGGCTCAGGCTGCACCTGTTGCTCACCAGGCCTGACCTTGGGAGGTTCAAGGCCTGACCATTGGGACTCCAGTGGGGATGGGGTTGGGTGAGAAAGATGGAGGACTGGGCTGCTGTTCACTAAAGGAGAAGAGTGACTGACAACCATGTAGCCTTTAACCACCAATGAGAGATGTTATTCCTAAACTTGGTTAACCAGGGAACCAGTGATTAACCTGGCTTTACCTTCATAGTCTCATGATAGAAAAAGGCAAAGAAGAGGATTGTTCTGTTTTCTTTGTTCAAAAAGTTCGGCTGCTGTGTGCTTTAGAAGGACATTATCCTGTGGTGTGTGTGTAGGCAAAAGAAGACTGGAAGGTCACCAGGATGTAATTCTGCCTCCAGTTCATTTACAGTCAGTCCAGTGTGGTTTCCTATATCCAACTTCTTTTTTTTCCCCCAAGATTGATTGATTGATTATGTGTTCTGAATGTCTGCCTGCAGGCCAGAAGAGGGCACCATATCTCTTATAGATGATTTGTGAGCGACCATCTGGTTGCAGGGAATTGAATTCAGGACCTTTGGAAGAGCAGCTAGTGCTCTTAACCTCTTAGCCATCTTTCCGACCCCTATATCCTATTTCTTATGATGAGTGCACAGCACAAGTGTTTAAGTCCAGTTCCTTGGGCGGGGGGGCTCTTTTTTGAGACAGGGTTTTCTGTAGCTCTGGAGTCTCTCCTGGAACTGGCTCTATAGACCTGGCTGGCCTCCAGCTTGCAAAGATCTGCCTATCTCTGCATCTCCAGTCAGGGAATAAAGGCCTGCATGGACACCACCCAGCGAGTCCAGAATTTTTAGAGCAAGATGTTCCCTTTAGTGCCTTGTGACACTCAGTCTTTCTCTCTTTTCTCCTCTCCTAACTCTGTCTTTCTTTCCTTCCCTCCCCATCCCTCCTCTTCCCTCCTTTCCTTTCCATTTTCCTTCTTCATCTCTCCACTCTCCTTCCCCTTTCTGTTCTGCCTACCCACCTATGCATCTCAGGCTGGCTTCTTCTTTATTTTGATATTGATTTTTTTTAAGTTTTTTGAGACAGGGTCTCTTTTACAGTCCTGGATGTCCTGATACTTGCTTTTAGACCAGGTTTGACAAGAGCTGAAGAAACCTGCCTACCTTTGCCTCTGTTTCTGCATCCCAGAATGCTGGGATGAAAGACATGCCTGGAATCATCACCCACTCTTCAAGGTGCTTGCTTTCTAGAAAGGTCTTTCCCATTAAACTTCAGTTTCCAGGAGTAGACAGGATGATGTTCTCTGAGGATCTAGCTATGTTCAGTAGACAGAGAATACAATCACCAAAGCTGAGTTCTTTTTTTTTTTTTCCGAGACAGGGTTTCTCTGTGTAGCTTTGCACCTTTCCTGGGACTCACTTGGTAGCCCAGGCTGGCCTCGAACTCACAGAGGTCCACCTGGCTCTGCCTCCCGAGTGCTGGGATTAAAGGTGTGTGCCACCACCACCCGGCCAGTTCTTTCTATATGTGCTTTATTAGAGGGGGCAGTGTATAATGAAGACAACCAGGCAGGCAGGGATGGTGTAGACAGTAACTGAGGTGACAAGGCTAACACTTAATGCCTTTGTTCTCCTTGTTGTATGGAGCTTGAGAGAAGCAGATGGCGGCCTCGAGGTCACAGTTGCAGATGAAGGCCTCACAGGGGTCATTTTTGTCTGCAGAGAAACAAGAAAGGAAGCTGAGTGGAGCCCATGACCCTGCTTCCTATTTTCTATGGCCAAAGGACCCAGTGGCCCAAAGGACCCGTTGATGCAGCTTTGGGCTGAGAGAGCACACAGAAGTCCATTGGGTGTCCAAATTGCTGGAACACACTGATAATAACATCATTAGTTGTTGTGGGCTGTGGAGATGGTACAGTTGGCAAAGTGGTTGGCATACAATCATGAGGGCCTGACCTAGGATGCCCAGAGACCATGGAAAAACAAGGTGTGTATGGGCATCTGTAACTCTATTGGGAAATGGGAAGCACAGGTCCCCAAGATTTGTTGATTAGTCAGGCTATGTAAAGGTGAGTGTCCTGTTTAGTGAGAGAGAGACCCAGGCTCTAAAGACATGGGAGAGAGTGACTGAAGAAGACACGGGATGCCAACTCATTCCTACACATAAAAATAAACACATATATGTAATCCTAAAACCTATAAACCTAAAATTGTCATCTGGACAGTGGTGGCATATGCCTTTAATCCCAGTGCTTGGGAGGCAAAGGAAGGTGGATCTCTCTGAGTTTGAGGTCAGCCTAGGCTAAAGAGCAAGTTCCAGGACAAGCTCCAAAGCTACACAGAGAAACCCTATGTCAAAAAAACTACAAGTAGCTCTGCGCGCGGCCTTGCGGAGCCGGCCGGCCCAGCTCCCCTCCCCGGCCCTGCAGGGCGGCCGTGCTGCCCTGACGAGGCGGGGAGGGGAGGGCTGGACCGGCCGCTGGCCGGGAGACCATGCCGAACTTCTGCGCAGCCCCCAACTGCACACGGAAGAGCACGCAGTCGGACCTGGCCTTCTTCAGGTTCCCTCGGGACCCGGCCAGGGAACAAGAGTAAAAGCAGGAAGACCAGTGAAAGACTGTTGGAATAATCCAGATCGGTAGAAGAGGAGGAAGAGATGCCAAAAGTGGGTTGAGAATTGTAGGAGAGCAGACTTAGAAGATAAAACACCTGATCAACTAAATAAACATTATCGACTATGTGCCAAACACTTTGAGACCTCTATGATCTGTAGAACCAGTCCTTATCATACAGTTCTTCGAGATAATGCAATACCAACAATATTTGACCTCACCAGTCATTTGAACAATCCACATAGCAGACACAGAAAACGAATAAAAGAATTGAGTGAAGATGAAATCAGGTCACCGAAACAGAAAAAAAGTAAGTGATAGTGTTAATGACTCAGCGTCTGAAGGCCTTTTTAAAAGGCCTTGACCTGTTGAGGAAACTTCTGAACAAGAACAGGAAACTAACAGCAATGCTCAGAACCCCAGTGCAGAAGCAGTGAACCAGCAGGATGGAAATGTGTTACCTTTGACCCTTGAAGAGAAGAAGAACAAAGAGTACCTCAAGTCATTATTTGAGATTCTGATTCTCATGGGAAAGCAGAACATACCCTTGGATGGGCACGAGGCGGATGAGATCCCAAAAGGCCTCTTTGCTCCAGATAACTTTCAGGCGCTCCTGGAGTGCCAAATCAACTCTGGAAAGGAAGTCTTGTGGAAGCGCTTTGAGACCACAGCGGTGAACACATTATTCTGCTCCAAAGTGCAGCAGAGACAGATGCTGGAGATCTGTGAGAGCTGCATTCGGGAGGAGACACTCAGGGAAGTGAGAGACTCGCACTTCTTTTCCATCATCACAGATGATGTGGTGGACATAGCAGGAGAAGAGCACTTGCCTGTGCTGGTGAGGTTTGTCGATGAAGCTCATAACCTGAGAGAAGAGTTTGTGGGCTTCCTGCCCTATGAAGCTGATGCAGAAATTTTGGCTGTGAAGTTTCACACTACAATAACTGAGAAATGGGGATTGAATATGGAGTATTGTTGTGGTTAGGCTTACATTGTGTCCAGTGGATTTTCTTCCAAAATGAAAGTTGTCGCTTCGAGACTTTTAGAAAAATACCCCCAGGCTATCTACACACTCTGCTCTTCCTGTGCCTTAAATTCGTGGTTGGCGAAGTCTGTCCCTGTGATAGGGGTGTCCGTGGCTTTAGGAACAATTGAGGAAGTCTGTTCTTTTTTCCACCGATCACCACAGCTGCTTTTAGAACTTGACAATGTAATTTCTGTTCTTTTTCAGAACAGTGAAGAGCGGGGTAAAGAGCTGAAGGAAATTTGCCATTCCCAGTGGACAGGCAGACATGACACCTTTGAAATCTTAGTGGATCTCCTACAAGCACTTGTTTTATGTTTAGATGGTATAAATAGAGACACAAATATTAGGTGGAATAACTGTATAGCCGGACGAGCATTCGTACTCTGTAGTGCAGTGACAGATTTTGATTTCATTGTTACCATTGTTGTTCTTAAAAATGTGTTATCTTTTACAAGGGCCTTTGGGAAGAACCTCCAGGGACAAACTTCTGATGTCTACTTTGCAGCCAGTAGCTTGACTGCAGTACTGCATTCACTTAATGAAGTGATGGAAAATATTGAAGTTTATCATGAGTTTTGGTTTGAGGAAGCCACAAATTTAGCAACCAAATTTGACATTCAAATGAAACTCCCAGGGAAATTCCGGAGGTCCCAGCAAGGTAACTTGGAACCTCAGCTAACCTCGGAGAATTACTATAAAGACACCCTCAGTGTTCCAACAGTGGAGCACATTATTCAGGAACTTAAAGACATATTCTCTGAACAGCACCTCAAAGCTCTGAAATGCCTATCTCTGGTACCCTCAGTGATGGGGCAGCTCAAATTCAACACCTCAGAAGAGCTCCATGCTGAAATGTACAGGAGCGACCTACCCAACCCTGACACACTTGCAGTCGAGCTTCACTGTTGGAGAATCAAGTGGAAACACAGAGGGAAAGACATCGACCTCCCATCCACCATTTATGAAGCCCTCCATCTTCCTGACGTCAAGTTCTTTCCCAATGTCTATGCCTTGCTGAAGGTCCTATGTATTCTCCCTGTGATGAAAGTTGAGAAAGCGCGCTATGAAAATGGGCGAAAGCGACTCAAGGCATATTTGAGGAACACTTTGACAGACCAGAGGTCAAGTAATTTGGCTTTGCTTAACATAAATTTTGATATAAAACATGATCTGGATTTAATGGTGGACACATACATCAAACTCTATACAAATAAACCAGAGCTTCCTACAAATAATTCAGAAACCATTGAAAATACCTAAAAGATTTTTAAAATGTCTTATGTTTGCTGTTTAGAAGAAAAGCCGTAAGGTATAGTAGGCCAATTAATCACTGTGTACCTTGTGGCTACACCTCCAGTTGAATGCATCATTAGCTGTTGGTAATCCACATAGTTGAATGGCCCCCGTTTGAACTCTCATGCTTTCAGTATCTGTTCTTGCAGAAGTTGGCATTGGGATTGCCAGAATGCCTCCCTGCTAGTGGCACTCTGGAATTGCTTTAGTTAAAGTCATTTTAGATATAACTTTATCATTGTGGATCCAGTTGTCAGCTGTTAAGTTATCAGGTCTTTGAAAAATGAATTTTATGAGAGATACATTTTATAATGTGTTACAATGAAGTGTATCATTGACTTTTGACTTGTAGGAGTTATGGGTGTTTAAAATTTGTGGTAGCAGCACTTGAAAGGCAGAAGCATGAAACGCACAAGCTTTAGGCCAGCCTGGCCTACATAGTGAGACTCTGTCTCAAAAAAAAACAAGGGCTTGGGTATAGCTTAGTGGAGCACTTGTCTAGCATGTGTAAGCTCATGCCTCAGCACTGCAAAAGCAACAAAGTCCACTGTGATGAACAGTCACAGGAATTACAGAAGTTTATGAGCTCAGCCAGCAGGTTTCAGTGGAGTTCTGTCAGGATGGAAGGACCCCAAAGGACCAAGTGAATGGCAGAGCCAGGCCCTGTTGCTCCCCATTTGGTTGTTGCTGTTTACATTCCTTTGTTGGACCCACACTTTCATAAGCTTTTTCACAGGTAAATTCACTTCTGCTTCACGGTGAAGACAGAGACAAAGGCCATCCATACAGGCAGCTCCTGACTTGTCTGTTTCCTTCTGTCTTTTTACATGAGTATGTCTGTCTACTGCCTCATCTTGATTTATAAGCAAAACTTACAAAAATAAATGTTTTGTGGTTTATCTAAATAATACAGGAAATTTTACTGTTATTTTTGGTGAATAAGATCAATTTTGTACAGTTTATTTCAATCTAAATAAAATGTGAATTTTGTTTAAATTTCAAAAAAACTACAAGTAATAATTACCACTTATAAAATTGACAATCATGGCCACAGTCAAGACAAATCTCTCTCACCTGCCAGTTCCACAGCCACTTAGACCCAACCAAGTAAACATGCAGAGACTTATATTGGTTACGAACTGTATGGCTGCAGCAGGCTTCTTGTTATCTAGTTCTTTTATCTTAAATTAACCCATTTATATTAGTCTATAAGTCGCCTCGTGCTCATGGCTTACCAGTACCTTACATCTCACTTTTCATGGCAGTGGCTGGCAGTGTCTCTCTGCCTCAGCCTTCCACTTTTCAGAGTTCTCCTCTCTCCTTGTCCCATCTATACTTCCTGCCTGGCTACTGACCAATCAGTGTTTCAATTATTAACCAATCAGAGAAACACATTTAACATACAGAACATCCCACAGCACTCACCTGTAAAATGGGAATGACTAATCTTGCCCTGCATAGGTGTTTAGTTCAGTATCTGACTTATAACCAATAATGCAGCTCTCAATTGTTTAGTCAATATGTAATCAGTATAACACAGCGGATAATAGAAGAGGCTTTGGGCAGGCAAGATGGCTCAGGGAATAAAGGCACTTGCTGCCAATCAGAACCCAAGTTCCATCCCCAGGACTCACATGGTTGAAAGAGAGAATTGACTTCTGCAAGTTGTCCTGAGATCTGCACACCTGTGTTGTGGCACAGAAATGCCTTCCTCAGAAATAAATTAAATTTTGAAATGTTTTTAAAAAGAAGATTTGGAATGATCTAGATCTGTGTTCCAGAACCAAATGCCATCACTTCTAAGCTGGGTGACCTTGCAAGTGACCCTGCCTTCCTCATATTCCTCATCAGTGACCTCATCTATATTTTAGTATCTGCCTGATAAGATTGTTGTGAGGTCACATGAGACCAAGGAAATGACCAGTAGATGGTGACTGTCCTTGTTACTTCTGTGCCACTTACAAACCAGGGGTCCCAGAGGGTAAACCTACCACTGCAGATGACCTCATTCCCAGAGCACGAGTATGAGTAGGAGGTGGTGTAGGGATTGTCTATGAGGGATGTGCAGCTTTCCATCTTCATGGCCTGATCGTAGCAATTGTCATGAGTCCTGCAGCACCTGGAGAGAGGAAGGAACAACTGAAGGAGGACTATGAACCCACAGGAGGTCAGTTCTCACCTGCAGTCTTTCTCAAACATGTCAGGATGATTTAAACATGATGTTCCAGAAGAAATTGTCCTGAGGCTTGAAAATCTGTGATTTCTATTAAGCATATATTTATTGAAAGCAACTTCTGTGGAGTGTGGTGGTGTCTACCATTAATCCCAGTACTTGGGGGCAGAGGCAGATGAATACTGAGTTCAAGTCCAGCATGCTCTCCAGAAGGAATTCCAGGAAACCTAGGACTACAAGAGAACCCCTGTCTGGAAACTAACAAACAAAAATAATACAGAAAGCAAACAAAATATATGATGCTTGGTCAATCTGCAGGTCTCCTATTTGTGCCTCACGAGATGCTCTGCTTGTGTGCTGTCCCCACCAACCCAGACCCTCCAGTCTCCCACCAGATGGATCACTCACCTGTCTAACTCATCCACCGGAGTGTCTGAGCCCCCGAAGCCACAGTAGCAGCCATAGTTGCTGTATTTCCAACAAGGGATGACTCGCAGGGATGGTGCACTTGATCACATTGTTGAATTGCCACAAAGACCGAGGGCTGATGCTGTGTGCAGTAGCGCCTGCTGCAAGAATGCACAGCAACTCCATGAATCCCACTTGACTTTACCAAGGACTGATGCCTGCCTGCAAGCTTCTTCCTTGACTCTCACCAGCAGGTGATTATCTGAGTTGAAAGCCAGCCTGGTCCATAGAGTGAGTGACAGCCATCACTACTCAGACAAACCCTCTCATGTAAAATGAGAACAGCAACAAAAAAATAATAATAATGACATCCCCAAAACAGAACTTCAGGTGTGACCATTGGGAAACTGTCAATGAAGACAAGAGAGATGAGGGGCACCTGGAGGGACAAGGGTCCTACCTGTGAGCAGAGCAACAAGCAGAAGGAATTTCATCCTGAGTGTGTGGAGGCTCAAGTGACTTCTCTCTTTATAGTTCTGTATGTAATTCTAACACTTGGGAAGTTGAGGTAAGTCTTGGCTAGAATGTTGAGTTGGAGGACTGTCCCAGCCAGCGGGATCTTCAGCAGAGACCCTAGAAGGGTCTCTGAAAGGGACAAGAGACACAAAGAATTGACGGCAAGACAGTATTCTGACCAAGCTGCAAAATTTTATTTTTCTCAGGTGGATTTTATAGTAAGCAAACCAGGAAACTTTCTTTGGGAAAAGATCAGGGGACTGTCCAGTTGCCAAGCAACCCAACCAAGCAACCCAACCACAAAACATTGTTACTCATGGTCAGTGTAGAAGAAAGATAAGGAAATGTTAAGTTATTTTCTAATAACTCAGGACTTGTCCAGGCATGTCAAAAGTTTCTGGTTAATGGCTCAATACTGGACAACAGAAACTTAACTCAGGCAGGCTATATGGCATGGCTCTTGAAATTGTCCTCGGCATCTCCTCCCTTTATTTTATTTTATGAGGGAGTGTGCCCACCTGAACGGTGGTGGACCTTAACCGGCTGGAGGAGACATTGACCTGACTCCTCCTAGAGCCGCTGCGGGCTTGAGAAAAAGGGTGCCTTTTGGGGAGGAAGGGGCTTAGGTATTTTGGTGCCTCTAGATACCAACCTCTATGCATGTCAGGTTGGTCTCTCAGGGAATCCAAACCAAGGGCTTTTCAATCAGCCTTCCTCTGCAGTGCTTGACCTTGCACCCAGCGGTGTCCAAACCGGCTGATGCCAATAAGCAAAGGTTTGGACTTTATGCTGCTCCTAAAGAAGAAGAGGACTGAGAAATATTATAGGTATCACATCCTTGATCCAGCATTTCGAGCTGATGGCAATGAACCTGTATAGGTTTTGATGCCAGAGACTCTATTTGTTTTTTGATGAATCGGGTTAGCCTGCCAATTAAAAAGGGACCCAAAGTTACAAATAACAAAAGGCTGACTAATGGTCCTGCAAGAGGCATTAAAATGGAGAACATGGATGATTTCCACCCATCATCTGCTGTGGCAGAGAATTGCTTCTTATGCAGCTCTAGGCTAAGTTTATGTAGCTTATTTATCTGGGTTTCTACCATTCCAGACTTATTAATATAATAACAACATTCTTCCCTCAAAAAAAGGCATGTCCCACCCTTTTCTGCTGTCAGCAGATCCAAGGCCCGTCAGTTTTGTAGGGCAACCTGTGCAAGAGAGTGCCTCTGGAGTGAAGATAAGGATGCTGCAGAAGCCTCAATTGCTACTTGAAGTTGCTTGGATAGGTGAGCTGTTGTTATGAGGGAATGACCCAGAACTCCTCCTACCAAGCCTGCAGAGACCATTGAGGTGGCAAGGGAAATTCCAGCCACAAGGTGCAAGAAGACAGCTCTTTTTTGCTTGGGCTGGGGGAAGTCCCATCCCAAGAACTCCACAGGGGTCCTGACCATAAGTTGTGGGACCAGAGTGACAGGTAGGCAGATCATGTCCTCTGGGATAGGGATGGTCAAATTTTTTGATAGAGTGCCAATACACCAAAAGAAAAATCCAAGGGGGGGGGCAAAAGGATGATTGGGTAATACAGTCTGGTTGCAAAAGGGAAGGGAAACACTAGAAAAGCAAAAATCAAACTTGGATCAGCCTAGGTCAAGAAACAAGGGTACTTCAGGAATGGGGTGGAAGCCATGGGAATTATCAGTGGTGGTGCAATTAAGGAACTGAGGCAGGGGTACTGCTATCAGAGGAGGATGTCCCAAGGCTGCACCTAGGAAGCATGGTCAGAGATTCCCAATGCCAGTAACATTGGCAAACATAAGGCCTTCTCAGAGGAGAGAAAGCCAAGAAAATGGAGAGGAGGGGGATGATAGTTGTGTCATTAAATTTTTGTCTTGTATAAAGATATTATGATGGACTGTAGATTGTACTTGTACATAAAAGTGCCACATGTGAAGACTGGAGCTAGGCCATGTGGCTGTTCGGGCCATGTACTAGTGGACTAGTCCATCGTTAGTCCCACGGGTCCCAAACCACTAGGGAATATCCTGTAGATGTCTTATAAAATTTAGGGCCATTCCATTCTCTCCCAATTACCTGTCCCTTAGCAGGAGAAATGGCATCAGGAATTTTGCAGTAAGAATAGGGGCATCCTACGCTTTTCTCTTTCAAATAAGTTTCAGTCAAATCGAAGCGCCATGCAAAGGGTGATGTGTCGACTGGTCTCTGGTCCTGATGAGAAGGTACAGGCAGCAACAAAATCCAGAATATCCAGGGAAATTGCCCCAGTTTTTTTCTTCTTCAGCATCTGTAAAGAAGGAGAAGGAAAGGGAAACAACATCAGGGACTATCCTTTTCTCTGGGTGATTGGTTAGAGTTGGCTTGTTTAACTAATCTCTCAGGGAGCCAATGAGGGCCTCCCTCTGTTTGGTCATAGATGCATGCTGACCCTCGACCCCAAATCAGGACTCAGTCGGGCCCTTTCCACTGGGCAGTTAAGGGTTCTCGCCACATGACCAATGCTTGGTGGCTTTGAGTTTGTAGATGCCAAACGCGATCCACTGCAGATCTTGCTTGCATTCTTGTCCAAGGTGAGGAAATTAAGGACAAAAAGGGCATGATGTAAAAGATTTAGGGGGTTGCCTCGTGTATCATACAGGCTTCCCTTCTTTAATTTATGAAGCATGGATTTTAAAGTCTGATGAACACGATCAATGATGCCCTGGATCTGGGGGTTGTAAGGAATGCCAGTGACATGCTTAATCTGAAGTTGTTGGCAAAAAGATTGAAAGTTTTTTCCAGTATATCCTGGGCCATTATCAGTTTTTATAAATTTAGGCTTTCCTAGGACAGAAAAGCATTGTAAAATATGGGAAATTACATTTTTGGAGGCCTCTCTGGCCTGGAGAGAGGCAAATATAAAACCACTAAAGGTATCAACTGTAACATGTATGTATTTAAGTTTGCCAAATTCAATTAAATAAGTAACATCCATTTGCCAAATTTCATTGGGAACCAAGCCCCGAGGGTTAACACGCAGATGTTGAACAGGGAGGGAGATAGTACAGTCAGTAATTTTTTAACAATTACTCCGGCCTGTTCTAAGTAAACTTAAACAACAAACGAAGGGAATGAGCATTTAAGTGGGCAAGAGAGTGTGCTTGGGCAGCCTGAGAAAGGGATCCTGCAAGAACAGGAAAAACTAATTGTGTGGCGGCATCAGCCAATGCATTTCCTTCAGATAGAGGACCAGGCAATTTTAAATGGGCCCAAAGATGGCCGATAAAAAAGGGGGCACTGTCTAGCCCTAATCAAGGAGCACAGCTGAAGAAAAAGTGGAGCTGCATTGGTAGAGGGTTTAATAAAGGGAACAGTTTCCAATAAGGGAACAGAATGAGCAACATAAACACTATCAGTATACAAATTGAAGGGCTGAGAATGAAATAATTGAAAAACTTGAATGACTTGCATAAAGTTCAACAAGCTGTGTTGAGGAATGTGGGGAGAGGCAGGAGGTAGCCTTTCCATCCAAAACATAGGCAGCAATCCCACTGGCTGAACCATCTGTAAATATCAGGGGAGCCTCCCTTATAGGTTGTGAGGCAGTTAATTTGGGGAAAACAAAGGGATGAATTCTGGCAAACTGTAACAAGAGATCACTAGGATAACGGTTATCGATAGTACCAAGGAAGGAGGAGCAGGCAATGGGCCATTCATCATTTGTTTGAAGCAGCCAATCTAATTGTTCTGGCGTATAGGGGACGACTATGAAATCAGGATCTGTTCCAAAGTATTGGCAACTTGTTTCTCTGCCCTTAATAATTAGCTTGGCCATTAAAGATGGATAAGTGGCCAGCACCTTTGAGGGAGAGGTGGGTAGGTTGACCCAGACTAGGGGATTCCCTCTTTTTTCTTCTTCTCTGATAGTTATTTGTTGCCAGAAGACTAGATGTGGGGGGTTCAGGAATATTAATACTGACAGAATGACAGACAGAAGATGGATGAGAGTACTCTTCCAGGGCTTTTTCTCCCTCCTTAATTAATTTTTGAACATCAGGGGAATGATTATAAGTTTTTAAGACATCATTAATTAAACTCCAGTAGGAAAAGGTTTGAATGGGGACCTTTTCAGGACAAAAGGTCTGGTAAAAATGATTTAAACAGTCACCAACCTGTCTCCAGCATTTTTCATCTCTGGTTCCTTCTTAGGGAAATCAAGGACAGACATCTCCAATATAGTTAAGAAATTTTTTAAGTCTTTCTTTTTAAGCGTAGTTCCTCGTGTCTTGAGAGACTGTTTCAGATCCAAAATAAACAAATCCTGTTTATTAAATGCTTGTCCCATGGTGAACTTAACTTGCTTCGTCACATTAAAATTCCTCCGGATCTATCTCACAGCTGGGCTGGGGGTTTCCGTGGCGATTCCGTGGCGATCACCGACTGGACCTTCACTCATGGTGCCGTCTTCCATGGTGGTCCAACTCCTAGGCAGGCCTGCCTTGGTTTGTGACAACGTTCACCCCTCCTCCACGTCCCAGAGCCCCCCGTTGGGCTCCAGTTATCCGGGCCAGCAGGTTCTTCAGCAGAGACCCTAGAAGGGGAAATGGCGAATGAAAGGGACAAGAGACACAAAGAATTGACAGAAAGACAGTATTCTGATCAAGCTGCAAAATTTTATTTTTCTCAGGTGGGTTTTATAAAAGCAGACCAGGAAACTTTCTATGGGAAAAGATCAGGGGACTGTCGAGTTGCCAAGCAACCCAACTGAGCAACCTAACCACAAAACATTGTTAATAATGGTCACTGTAACAGAAAGATAAGGAAATGTTAAGTTGTTTTTGTAGTGGGTAGCCATTCCAGCTTGGATCTGGAAGTTCCAACCCCCATTGAGACTCTGGCAACAGTAACGCCTACGAGGCGGTGCCAGGGGAGGCGTCTGGAGACCCGAGACCTGGATGGGTGAGTGCTCTCTCTGTTCCTGGACCCTAGATGGTGGAGGTTGACTGAGCAGAGCTCCAGAGAACACCACTGGAATTCGATACACCTTCCCCAGACCCAAGTGATCTACCTATCCCTTCATTTGTAAGTCACCCACTAAATAAATCTTCCTTTTAAGTGTGTGGAGTGGCCTTAATAATTTCACCAATATCTGGCGCCCACATGGGTCAAATTCCAAAGGCCTGGGTGGCTCCTGCCCTCAGCCTCCTCCCCGGCTGATGGGTACCTAAACCCACCTGCAAAGTTCCATATAACCAGGGAACGCCTACACGGTTCCATTCCCGAAAAAAGAAGCAGCTAGTCCAGTCTCAGCTCCCTAGCTTAGTCCCGAGACCAGTGAAAAACCGCTGCAAGTGAGGCATACCCCTCCTCCCTGCTCCTGCCACTCCAGCTCCTCAGGCTCCAGGCACCAGCCATCCTACCATCTGCCTCCAGTTGCCACAAGCCAAGGCCCTGCTTTGGAGCTGTACCAGCGCCGCCTGCTGGCTAAAAAGCACTACTACACCCCACACACGCACACCACAGAAAGGTAAGATAGGCAAACCAGTGTTTTATTTCAAGTAAAAGTACTTGATAATTTTAATCTTAAAATTGACTAACAAATTTTGAGTAATTCTTGTAATATGGCCAACAACATTACCTCACAAGAATTTAAAAACCTTTTTACCTGTATGATGAATGACATTCTCCTGGAAATATATGACCTTCCTCAGGCATATTTGGCCTGTACCATTTTGGCATTCATCGTAATAATTCACACAGTGTTCAAACACTGGTTTAATAATAAGAACAAAGATGAGTCATTATTGGGACTGATACAGGCTTTAAAAGATAGCAATGAAGGCTTACAGAAAAAGAATCTCTTTCTGGAATCTGCTTTCAAAGATAGCAATGAAGGTTTACAAAAAAAGATTCTCTTTCTGGAATCTGCTTTAAAAGATAGCAATAAAGGCTTACAGAAAAAAGAATCTCTTTCTGGAATCTGCCTTCAAAGATAGCAATGAAGGCTTACAGAAAAAGAATCTCTTTCTGGAATCTGCTTTAAGAGATAGCAATGAAGACTTACAGAAAAAGAATCTCTTTCTGGAATCTGCTTTCAAAGATAGCAATGAAGACTTATAGAAAAAGATTCTCTTTCTGGAATCTGCTTTCAAAGATAGTAATGACACAAGATACTCATCCCATCCGACAAAAACGTTCAAGTCCATACCTCAGAATTATCAAACCAGCTTAACCCCGCCTCCCACCCCAGAATCTTGCTACATAAATACGTGTATCTGACTGTAGTATGAACAGCTTCCCTTCCGCTGTGGTTTTAAGCAGCAGCAGCAGCAGTGGCTGCTGTAGCCAGGCCCTGGGGTCTTGCCCCATTCCAGAGGAACTTGCCGGTCTTAGCTCCCGGGCTTCAGGGCCGTCGTTCCACCGCCTCTTCAATCGAAGCTTGGGGGGCATCAGGGTATCTTCTTTCTTCTCAGGTACACTGGACTCCTTGCCAGACCTGTCCTCACTGTCTTCAGTCCCCTTTAGGGGTTCATCACTGGGGGTGCTGATGGATAAAGAGGTGGGTGAGGGGTGGTCAAACATGGTGCCTTTCCCCTCTTCTACGGTCCTGGTCCGCACAGTGCCCACTTCTTGGGAGTGTTCCTCTTTTTCGTGGGTCGATTGCCTGAGGCTCTCGGAATACTTCTCAGAGGTGGGCTCTACCTTAATTTGAGAGGGAGCAGGTGCACTGATTGGTGCAGAGCCACGTGTGGATTCCTCACTGTTTTCTACCCTCTCTGGGTTCTTCCGTCCAGCTGGTGGGGGATGCAGTTTGATAGAGAACTGGGAAGACTCCTCAGGATGCATTTTGTACTGCAGCTGTGGGACCATGCGCCCTGGGTAGTGGGGAAAAGTCTGAGGACTCAGATGGTAGTTGAACACAGAACAGGCCTGAGAATGAAGGTAGTGTTTCATTTCCTCTGGAATGAAGGAGAAGCAACTGCTGCTGGCAAAGGGGCTCAGTCCTGGGGAGGGGCTGTAGGAGAACATGGTGGGAGTCTGTGGTGATTGGCACTGCACGTGGTTGGAGTTTGGATCTGGGGAAGGGTCTGTCTACAGAGCAGAACTTGGGCTTGCTCAGGAAGTGGAACGGGAAATGTAGTGATCATTGATACTTCCTGGGGCAAAGGAATGAGAATTTTGTTCTCTTCCCAGCCCCTCCTGGCAGTTCCTGCCTCCAGCCTGGTATGAGACAAGGTGGTTGCCTTCCTTCCGACAGTGGGGAAGGAGGTGAAAGCTGGACCTGCTTCTCTCCCTCATCTGTTTTTCCTTCTAGATTTTGTTGTGCCAAATGTGTAAAACTTTGTAGGTGTATCTATTGAAATTTCACTAATCAAGAGCTTGTTCATTTAAACAGTTTGCTTTTTTAGCCATAGAAAAAGTAGCAAATTCTCAGGGGCATCAGCCTTGCTGAGCTCGCCTTTTTTTCTGGAGTAAAATAGAGACAGACAGTCTGTCTCCCCTAGGTGTCCGGCTGCACTGCATTAAACCCAGCTCAGTAATACAGGGAACGCTAGTGACCCGCAGGCCAAGGAACTTCCAGAAGCATTAAAAAAAAGAAGAAAAAGAAAAAAAAAAGTTATATTCCACTGCCAAGTGGGTGGTCATTTAGCTGTTTGTCGCTTGTTTTTTATTTATTCCACAATTATGTTTGTGCTTTTTCTTGTGTAAACAATAGTGAGGCGTATGTTTTTATGTGGCTTTAAAGAAAACTTCAGTCTTCAAAGAACTGTTCCAATTAGTTTCTTCTTGGAAAAAGTTATGTGTTAATTTGTTTCAAAATACTTAGGCATTCTTTGAATTATAAACTTGTGATGCAGGGATTTGTGAATGAGACATTCACATGTGAAGATAAATGACTTCACTAGACATCTGTGTAAGCAGAATAAGATGTGTATATGTACATAAATTATAAGAAACCTGAACACCATTGTGCAGTGCCTTTTAGATGTTCTGCTTTCTAAAGTCTTCAAATATTTGCATATATATGATGTAATGTTATAGAAATATATGTATAATATACATATTTTTTCCAGGGGTATCTGATAACTCTGTATTTTGTTATGGAAGTCGAAAGAGAAAAGAAGTATTTTACCTCAAAAATTAAAGTTAAATTTAAAAATAAAGATAGTAATGAAGGCTTACAGGAAAAGATTCTTTCTCTAGGATCTGCTAGTCAGGATTTACAAAACAGGCTTGTACCCAAAATTGATTTTATTGATAATAAATATGAATATCTAATGGATAGAACACTAACTCTCCAGAGTGAAGTTATGGCTACTCAGACACTACATAAAGAAGAAAGATTATCATTAATTGATAAGATAATGTCCATGGAATCATTTGTTTCTGAGGAAAATAAAAATGTCTATGATTCCATGAGAAATCTGGAGTCCCTTGCAAGAGAGGAGGTTCACTACCTAGAACAGACCCTAGGTGCTCATTTGCAAGCCCTAGAAGAAATTCTCAGTAAACATGACAAGGGAACTAATAAGCAGAAGGTCAAGACCATAGAGGTTGTAACATCTCCAAATGGCTCACATACAATGGCTTATCCTGTTATGGTCCATGAGAAGCCAGCAGATGACACACACCCTGAGCCATATATGACATATACATTACAACCAATTTCAACAAGGGACTTTAAAAATATAAAGGAATCAGTAGTTATGTATGGGATACACTCCACATACATAAGACAGATGTTAAATTCATGGTCTACCTCACATAGAATCATCCCAGATGATTGGCATCAGATAATTTCAGCTGTTCTAGAATACAGCCAGCAGCTACAGTGGAAGAGCTGGCTGAGAGAAGAAGCAAAAAATTTAGAACAACAAGGTAAACTCAGAGGTTTTGTGATCTCCCAAGATCAAATACTTGGTGAGGGATGTTTTGCTGACAGAAGTGTACAAGCCACTTATGATGAGCATACAATATCCCTATGCCATACAGCAGCTCTAAATGCTTGGGGAAAAAATTCCAGAACCTGGAAAACCAACTGAGGTATACACAAAGATATTCCAGGGACCGCACGAACCCTTCACTGATTTTTTACAAAGGCTGAACACAGCTATAACAAAAGCTGTATCAGATAAAGAATTAAGAAAAGTATTAACTGAGTCCTTGGCGTTCGACAATGCTAATGCAGAATGCAGAAGAATACTTACACCACTAAAGATCAGATCAGCTCCTTTGGAAGAATGGATTCAGTACACTAATGGTGTTGAGTCTCTTAACTACAGTAATGAGGCTTGGATAGGAGAGACAAATCCCAGAGGTGAAAGAAGGCCCTGTGTTACCAAATGTTTTAAGTGTGGTACACCAGGTCATATAAGTAAAAACTGTACGTGGGGTACTCCTTAAAGTAATACTCCTTTTAGGAATAGCCTAAACAGGAGACCCCAACCACCTCCTGGATTATGTAGAAGGTGTGGCAAAGGCCGACATTGGACTAGTGAGTGCAGATCAAAAATAGATATACGAGGCAACCATTTACTGGCAGGAAACACCTCAGGGGGCCTCTTGCAGGCCCCCAAATCAAATGTAGTACAAACATTCCCAGCCACTATGGAAGAAATTCCTCTCCAGGACAACTGAATAAACCAAAGCCTAAGATAAAAACCTATACTGCAATGGATGATAAAATACCTCTGATAGATGGATCACAGTTTACAAAGAACACTATAAAATAAATATTTTGGCAACTTCCATAAATGAACAAAGAACAAAGCTTAGAATTCGAATTAATGGCCTGGTTCTGGAGGGCCTGGTAGACACAGGTGCAGATGTGACTATAATTACACCAAAATCATGGCATCCGAATTGGCCTCTTCAAGAGGTAGATGTCCAACTGTTAGGGATTGACACCCTGTCTCAGATAAAACAGAGATCGAGATGGGTTGAATGCATAGGGCCAGAAGGACAGAAAGGAAGGCTGAAGCCATATGTAGCAAATGTAGCAGTAAATCTTTGGTGCCGAGATCTGTTACAACAGTGGAATACCCAGATTAAAATTCCTACACTCTCAGAAAAGGAATACAGACCAATGCATGTTCCTAGGAATAATATCATAGCATGCTATAAAAAACAGTCACCAACAATTTAGGCTGTATACAAACAGAACACAACTGCTGCTGAACTCTCAGAAGTACCAACTGCCTTACCTTTAAAATGTCTAACTAATAAACCTGTCTGGGTTGGACAATGACCTTTGACAAAAGAGAAGCTACAAGCTTTAGAACAGCTGGTTCAAGAGCAGTTAAATGCTCAATACATTGAAGAATCTACCAGCCCTTGGAATTCTCCTGTATTTGTTATTTAAAAAAATCTGGCCAGGTGGTGGTGGCACACACCTTTAATCCCAGCACTCAGGAGGCAGAGCCAGGTGGATCATTGTGAGTTCGAGGCCAGCCTGGACTACTGAGTGAGTTCCAGGAAAGGCACAACGCTACACAGAGAAAGCCTGTCTCGAAAAAAACAAAAAAAAATCTGGTAATTGGAGAATGCTGACAGATCTGAGAGCTATTAATAAAGTAATTCAGCCAATGGGCTCTCTACAGACTGGGATGCCCTTGCCCTCTCTGCTACCCAAAGAATGGCCTATAATAGTTATTGACTTAAAAGACTGCTTCTTTACCATACCCTTACAAGAAAATGACAGAGAAAAATTTGCCTTCATGGTACCTAATTATAATAATTCTCAGCCAGTCAAGAGATATCAATGGAAGGTCCTCCGACAGGGAATGTTAAACAGCCCTACTTTGTGCCAATACTTTGTGCAGAAACCATTGGAGATAATTCGCAATAAAGTTTCCACAATCCATAATTTATCACTATATGGATGATATCCTATTAGCTGATCCAAAGTTAGATACATTAGAAAGCATGTATGAAGAAGTAAAAACAGTTTTGCCTCACTGGGGACTGTAAATTGCTCCTGAAAAAATACGAAAAGGAGATTCTATTAATTACTTGGAATATAAGATAGAGCTAAAAAAAATTATACTCCAAAAGGTACAACTAAGGAGAGATCGATTGAAGACTCTTAATGATTTTCAAAAGTTATTAGGAAGCATTTCCAACTTACTGGGTATCGTGAGAATACCCAAAGATGGACTACAAAATTTGGCTAATACTCTAAAAGGAGACAAAGAATTAAATAGTCCAAGAGAATTATCAGCCGAAGCTGAGAAGGAATTGGCTCTAGTAGGAAAGACAATTCGAGAAGCACATGTGGATCATGTGGATCCAGAACTTAAATGCACTCTTGTCATATTCCCCTCCAGACATTCCCCAACAGGTATTTTGATACAGAGGGAAGATATTATATTGGAATGGATATTCCTACCACGTAAACCAAATAAGAAATTAAAGACTTATATAGAAAAGATCTCTGATTTGATTCAAAAAGGTAAATTAAGACTTTGCCAGTTGACAGGAATGGACCCAACAGAAATTGGAGTACCTTTAACTAATGAGGAAATTTCATCACTATGGAAAGATAATGAATACTGGCAGAAAGCCTGCAGTAACTTTTTGGGAGAGATTAACAACCACTATCCCAAAAGCAAGAGAATAGAATTCATAAAGAAGACTGAATGGGTCCTTCCTCACATTGTATGACAAAAGCCAATTTCTGGAGTCCTCACATTTTATACTGATGCAAATGAATCAGGGAAAGCAGGATATAAATCAGGAGACTTAAGTAAAGTGGTACAAAGTCCATACAACTCTGTACAAAAGGCAGAACTGTGTGCCATTCTTATGGTACTGATGGACTTCACAGAACCCCTCAATATAGTCACTGACTCTCAATATGCAGAGAGAGTTGTTTTACATATTGAAACTGCTGAATTTATTCCTGATAATACAGAATTAACATCATTATTCATACAATTGCAGGAAATCATCAGAAAAAGGAAACATCCTATATATATAACACATATCAGATCCCATACAGGTCTGCCAGGACCTCTAGCACAAGGTAACGATGAGATTGATCAGTTACTAATAGGTAATGTGCTAGAAGCCTCAGAATGTCATAAGAAATACCATGTAAATAGCAAAGGTTTGAAGAAGGATTTCTCCATCACTTGGCAACAGGCTAAGGATATTGTGAAAAAATGTCCTACTTGTTCCATCTATAACCAAACTCCATTACCTGCAGGGAGTAATCCAAAAGGTATACAAAGAAATGAAATTTGGCAGATGGATATGTTTCATTTTGCAGAATTTGGAAGATTAAAGTATGTACGTCACACCATTGACACCTATTCAGGATTTCAATGGGCAACTCCTATGAGTTCTGAAAATGCTGATTCTGTGATCACACACCTATTAGAAGTTATGGCCATCATAGGAATACCTGTACAAATTAAGACAGACAATGCCCCAGCATATGTCTCCAATAAAATGAGACAATTCTTCGCTTATTACAAGATAAAGCATGTTACAGATATACCACACAATCCCACAGGCCAAGCAGTCATACAAAGATCCAATTGAACCTTAAAGGATATGCTAAATAAACAGCAACAGGTAAAAATGACTCCTAGAAATAGACTGCGTAGTGCTTTATTAACCTTGAAATTTCTCAATGCTGATGAGAAAGGAACAACAGCTTCGGAGAGACATTGGACAACAGACAAAACTCCTGACCTCAACCAACTGGTTTATTTCAAGGATGTGCTGACCTCAGAATGGAAACCTGGATATGTTCTACATTGGGGAAGGGGTTTTGCCTTTGTTTCTGCAGGAGAAGAAAAGCTATGGATGCCAACAAAATTAATAAAAATTCGATTCGAACAGGAAAAAACCCTTGATGAAGAGAAGTAAAAGATCATCCACCAATGTGACATCTCTACAAGTTGTAAGAAAAATTCAACAATCAAAGGTTGGGGTAGGGTTCTGTTTTTGTCTTTCCAGGATAATGGAAATACCCATCTTCCAAAAATCATAAGGCCTAGGATATCCGGATGTTTACAGCAGAAAGAAAGAATCTATTGGTACCAATCTACACATGGTAAAATCTCACTGTCTAACGTCTATCTCTCTATCAATCTAGTAAAGTTGTGGTTCCAATTCAATTATAAGCCAAGCTGGCTTTGGAGATGGAATTGGCTCACTCCTTCTCTAAACCCAAGCATATTGCTAAAAGAAAAGTTTGAGAGATTCTTCAGTCCTGTATCAGAAGAGCCCTCTGGTGTGGGACAGAAGGAACCCAATAAAAAGGAACCATTGTCTTCTAAATTCTAATTCTCTCCATGCTTACTCTTGATTTCTCAGAATCCATTCTTACATGCTATGTCCTCTTTAAATCCAAACCTTCCATTTTTGATAACAAATAAGTTTTTCCAATAGCAATCTCGGAAGTCTCCAGAAGGAAGATGGGGCCCCAACAACAAATCTACCCAATCCAGAATGATGCCATGGTAATCATCATCATACTACACTTCTTGCCAGAATTTCAGACAATCTTACCCATTACTCTAAGATTTGCTGCAGAACCTACAGTTAGTCTAACTGAGATTTAACTATCTGAGCTTTCTCACAGTACCCAGCAGAGATAACATCACCCCCTAAACAGCAGGAAGCAATTCTAAGAAAATGATGCCCCTTCTCCCTTAGGTTTCATATTTCTCAGGGTTATGGATGATGGTTATAGCATTGGGGGTGGAAGAAAATATTAAACTCAGTATTCTCCTTAAAAAAAAAGGAAAAAGAAGAAATGGAATGGATTGGTATAAGATATTATGGTAGATCATTGTATATACTAGTAAACACATTTAGTAAAATAGCAACCTTAGATAATTTGCACTGTAACTTGTACTGTTATGGATTCTTATATGTTGATACAAATGTAAACTATTTTTATATTACTGTTTAAGATAATTTATATATTGATACAAATACAGAACTATATTTGTTATAATGTACATATATTTCTACTCTTATTTGAAATATTTTTATATTGATACAAATGTAAATTTATATCTGTCATACATTACGTATGTTCTACTTCTGTTTAGGATATTCAGTATATTGATATATATTTAAGATTATTGTCATATTGCATATTGCAGTATATATTCCTACCTCTGTTATAAATATCTTGTGTATTGTCACAAATTTGAAGCCATCATTCTTCACCATACATTTGCTTATACACTGTTTACCTTGTTTACGTGAAGCCTCAGTCCTTATGTTATTTCGGCAGATAAGACTTATAGATTTATAGTCACCTATGCCTATCATCTCTATAGTTACATTAGTTAGGTTATCCAGATTTACAGATACATAGGTCAGATGGACAGGTAATCTTCAAACACTTCATAGACCTAGAGAATATGGCATTTAAATAACTTAGAATTCTGTTGACATGAGACATAATTACTCCTGGCTGTGCCAATTTGATCCCGAGAGAATGTTGGGCTTCTAAGACATTTCCATTAGGAAGTTTGTCTTCTTGGCACAAAATGGCCTACTGGGCAAAGAACTGCCCTTGCCTTGATGGCTGACAGTACGAATGCAATGCTGTCCTTCCTGGACAAACAGGACACAAGGAAAGCGACCACTGTACTTTGCCAAGACAGGGTAAGATGGTCTTTCAGAATTCCTGCTTCAGAAAATGGTCTGTCAGATACTCTAGGCCTGTAGCCAATTTGAATGCACCAACAATGCTGAGAAACATTAGGTGACTGTCCAGGCTGCCAGCTGTCTCTGTCTACTCTTGCAAGACTCCAGAAAGTTGCTTAAATCCATCTTCCATTACTCAAGTACCATTATGTTCCTTCTCGGGTCTTTGATGGAGTTGAAGACTAGCAGTTATAGTTACAACTTAGTATATATAATATCTTAGATAGAACATATTAAGTATTAGATTCAGGTTCTTTAGGATAGGACACCTTTTGGAATGATCTTTATAACATGCCATTTACCTATGCTCTATACTTCTCTGGATTTTATGTGTTTCATGCTTGATATTGTTTGCATTGGTTGTAGTTCCATCTTATCTAGGTCATTTTCCCTCATTATTCCTGGACAATATTTGATAACCATTCCTTTGTACATAGTCTTGTACTAGTTTAGAACCTTCTTATTTAGACAAAAAGGGGGAGATGTAATGGGTAGCCATTCCAGCTTGGATCTGGAAGTTCCAACCCCCACTGAGACTCTGGCAACTGTCATGCCTGCGAGGCGGGGCCAAGGGAGGTGTCGCCAAGGGAGGCGTCTAGAGACCCGAGATCTGGATGGGCCAGCACTCCTCTCTGTTCCTGGACTCTAGACGGTGGAGGTTGACTGAGAAGAGCTCCATAGAACACCACTGGACTGCAATAGACCTTCCCCAGACCCCCATGATCTACCTACCCCTTCATTTGTAAGTCACCCACTAAATTAATCTTCCTTTTAACTACGTGGAGTGGCCTTAATAATTTCACCAATATATTTTCTAATAACTCAGGACTTGTCCAGGCATGTCAATAGTTTTTGGTTAGTGGCTCAATACTGGACAACAGAGATTTAACTCAGGCAGGCAATATGGCATGGCTCTTAAATTTGTCCTTGGTAGAGGACATACTGAGCCAGAATTATATAATCCTGTAAAAAAATAATAATAAGGACCAGAGAGATGGCTCTGCAATCAGGAGCACTGATGGGCTTGTGTGGGACCCAGGCTCAGGTCCAGCAGCCACGGGGCAGCTCACAACTGCTTATGACTCCAGTTCTGGAGAATCAGACCCCTCCTCTGGTCTCTGTAGGCACTGCTCACATTCAGTTCACAGACACACATGCAGGCAAAGGGCTCATATACATAAAATAAAAGTCAATATTATTAAAAGGAAAACAAAAATCACATTGTCAGGGCAACTTAGGCCGAAGGAAATGGGTCCAGGGCAATATGGCAGAGACAGAAGGGACTTCATTGCCTGCGTAGGTGAATACAGTGGAATTTTTTCAAGGAGTCATCTGAGTTGACTTAGAGGGTAAATGTGCCAGCTGTTGTGAACATGGGGTGAGCATGGAACCCCAACCCACAGGCTATTAGACTCCAACAGAAACTCTGAACCAGATCTTCAGATGTGACCATTGGGGGGGGGACTGGGCATTTAAGACAAGGGAGATGTGGGGGCACTCAGAGGGGACAAGGGTCCTACCTGTGACCAGAGTGACTAGCAGAAGGAGTTTCATCCTGAGTAAGGGGAGGACTCAGTGACTTCTCTTTATAGTCCTGTGGCTGTGCTCTGACAGTGTCCATTCAGCACACGGGGCCTGGGACTACTGTGTGTGTAGCACAGAAGTAGAATATGTGCACCCTCACACACAGTCCCGACCTGCAGAGCTACTGTAGGTGGTGACAGAGCCTGAATCAGTGCTGTCACAGAGACAGAGAAAGGACTAGCTCAACACCCCAACCAGCTCAAGTCAGTGACAGGCAAAGTGCCAAGTCCCTCCCCCATGGATGCTTTGACATCATAAATAGATATAGACATTGTTCCTGAGGTTGGGTCTGAGGGATTCTGATAGTGACGTGTGTGGCCCCAGGTAAGAGTAGCTCACTCCTACAATCCTCCATGTTAAATGTATAAAGTACATGCTATCTGTCCCAAGAACCTACACAGCCTATGAGGTAGGTCCAGTTACACATTCAATCTTTAATTAATTAACCAACTAATTAATGTGTGTTGTTGTTGTAAAAGAGAGACAGAGTCAGAGACAGAGACAGAGAGCACTTGTGTGCACATGTGGAGGTCAGAGAAGATCTCTGCGGAGTCAGGTCTCTCCTTCCTTTAAATGGGTTCCAGGAATAAACTCAGGTCAAGAAACTTGTATTGCAGGCTGCATCTCACTAACCTACAAACTTCATTTAAGAACTGGAAATGAAGGCAGGTGGTGGTGGTGATGGTGGCGGCAGCGGCAGCGGCGGTGGCGGGGCATGCCTTTAAAGTCAACACTCAGGAGGAAGAGGCAGGCAAACATCTGAGTTTCAGGCTAACCTGCTCTACTGAGTGAATTTAAGGAGAGCAGGACATACACAAAGAAACACTGTATAAAAAAACAAAAATATTTAAAGACAGAAAACAAATGCCTGCTTAACAGCCAATATGATGTAGGCAATCTTTCAGCTGAGGTTCTCCCTACCCAGTGTGTGAAGCTGACAATCAACCATTGCAGGGACATGAGAGATGGTCAGCACTTAAGAGCACTTTCTGCTCTTCCTCAGGAATGGGTTCTATTATCAGCAACCTCGTGGTGGCTGGTGAACAATGTCTGCTGGACCAAGTCCCTCTGTCCTCAGCCTTTGACCATCTGTCATGTAACCTGAAACATACCATCCTAGCACCTCTTTTCCCCCCACTACTCACCCCTTCCACAGATAAAAACCATGTAGGGGTGAGTTGATTTAGTTTTCCCCATACTCAAGAACCCCCCTACACTTCCAGTGCGACTGAGGATGGCGGACCCAGGTACTACATGTCAGTGTGCCTTCACAGGGGCTCTAGCTGCACCCGGGGATCACCAGGCCTCTCCTTGGGAGTGGTGAGGCCTCAGTTTGGGACACAGATGGGGAATGAGGTTGGGGGTGAAAAGGCAGAGGACTGGGCAGCTGTTCACTAAAGGAGAAGAGAGAGAGCGAGAACCACAGAGCCTTTAGCCAATGAGAAATCTTATTCCAGAAACTGATTGACCAGAATACCAGAGATTAACCTGGCTTCACCTGCAGGGTGCTGTGAGAGAGAAAGGTAGAGAAGAGGAAGTGTCCCTTTTGTACGTTACAAAAAAGTTAGGCTGCTGTGTGCTTCAGCAGGACAACTATCCTATGCTGTATGCATAGGCACAGTGAAGACACAGAGGCCACCAAGATGTAATCCTGACTTCGGGTCATTTACAGTCAGTCCAGTTTGGTTTCCATGTCCTACACTGATCCCACAACAAAAGCACTTTGAGTCCCGTATTTTTAGAGCCAAGATGTTCCTTTAGTGCCCATGTGACACTGCTTCTTTCTCTCTTCTCTTCCCCTCTTCCCTCTCTGTCTTCTCTTTCCTTCCCTCCCTACAACTCCCCACTCTTCCTCCCCTTCTCCTTCTGTTTCTCTCTACCCCCCTATGTATCTCAGACTGAGTTCTTCCTTTGTTGTTTTTAGGAACACAGTTTCTTTGTGTAATAGTCCTGAATGTCCTGGAACTCGATTTTTAGACCAGGTCGTCCTTGAACTCAAGAGATCTGCCTGCCTCTGCCACTGCCTCCTCTGCTTCTGCCTCTGCCTCTGCCTCTGCCTCTGCCTCTGCCTCAACCTCTGCCTCCTCTGCCTCTGCATCCCATTTGCTGGGATGGAGGGATGGCTGTGTTCATCACCCACTCTCAAGGTGCTCCCCTAAAGACAATGTCTTTCCCATTAACCTGAAGTTTTCAGGGCTACAGAATGATGTTTTCTGAGGATCTAGTTATGTTCTGCAGACAGAGACTACAATTACTGCAGCCAAGCTCTTTCAACAGGTGCTTTATTAGAGGACACAGTGTGTAGTGAAGACAACCAGACAGGCAGGGATGGTGTCCAGTAACTGAGGTGACAAATCTAACAGGAATTGCCTTTGTATTGCTTATTGTATGGAGCCTGGAAGAAGCAGATGGCAGCTTCATGGTCACGGTAGCAGATGAAGGCCTCATGGAGCTTGTTTTTGTCTGCAGAGAAACAAGAAAGGAAGTTGAGAGGAGTCCATACCCTGCTCACTACAATTTATAACCAAAAGGAACTGGTGGATCTCCCATTGGTACAGACTCAGGATTGAGAGACAAAGCACACAAAAGGACATTGGGTTGTCCAAATCACTGGAACACACTGATAATAAGAACATTAGTTGTTGTAGCTGGGGAGATGGCACAGTTGGTAATGTGGTTGACATACAATCATGAGGGCCTGACCTAGGATGCCCAGAGACCATGTAAAAGACAAGGTGTGCTTGGGGCATCTGTAACTCTTTTAATAAGTGGGGAGCACGGATCCCAACAACTTGTTGGATGGTCAAGGTATCTAAAGGTGTGTGTCATGTTTAGTGGGAGACCCAGCATCTAAACACATGGTGGACAGTGACTGAAGACGACACGGGATGCAAACTCATTCCTACACATAAAAATAAGCACATACATTTAAACGTAAAACCAGGAAAACCACAAATACCAACTACCACTTCTAAAATTATATGATTTAAGACAATCCACCTGCCTCCACCTCCCCAGTGCTAGGATTACAGTGGTGCACCACCACACTCAATTCATGTGTTCTGGAGGTGAAACCCAGAGCTCTGTGCATCTGAATCCTCACCCGTAAAATGGGAATTATAAATCTTGCCCTGCATAGGTGTTTAGTCCATTGGCTTATATCCAATGATGCCGCTCTCCATTGTTAAGTCAATATGGAATCAGTATAACACAGCAGCTAATAGGAGAAGCTTTGGGCAGGTAAGATGGCTCAAGGAATAAAGGCACTCTGAATCCGAGCTCTATCCCTAGGACTCACATGGTTAAAAGAGAGAACAGACACACTATCCTCAGACCTGCACACCTGGATTGTGGCACAGAAATGTCTCACCCAAACAAATACATACAATCTTAAAAAGTTTTTTAAAAAATAGTCTTTAGAATGAAGTAGATGTGTGTTCGAAGCTGGGTGACCTTGGGCAAGTGGCCCTGCCTTCCTCAATTTTTCATCAGTGACCTCATCTATATTTAAGTGTCTACCTAATAAGGTTGTTGTGAGGTCAAATGAGACCAAGGAAATGATCACTAAATGGTGAGTGTATTTGTTACTTCCCTGTGCCTTCCAAAGACACAGAGGACAAAGTAGAAACCAGAGGTTCCAGAGGTTAGACCTACCACTGTAGGTGAACTCATTCCCAGAGCATGAGTATGAGTAGAAGAATGTGTAGGGGTCGTTTCTGAGTAAGGTGCAATTTTTCCAGTTCTTGACCTTAGCGTGACAGTGGTCATGAGTCTGGCATCACCAAGAGAGAGGAAGAAACAGCTGAGGGAGGACTATGGACGCTCAGGAGTTCAGTTCTCACCTGCAGTCTTTCTGAAACATGTAAAGATGACATAAATATGATGTTCCAGAAGAAATCATCCTGAGGCTTGAAAATCTGTGATTTCTACCAATCATATATTTATGGAAAGCAACTTCTGTGGGGTGTGGTGGTATTCACCATTAATCCGAGTACTTGGTATGCAGAGGCAGATGGATCTCTGAGTTCAAGGCTTGCATGGTCTCAGAAAGAATTATAAAAAACCTAGGGCTACACAGAGAATCCCTGTCTGGAAACAAACAAACAAAAATAATAAAGAAACTAAACAAAACACACAATGTTTGGTGGACATGCATGTGTCCTGCACCAGCCTCATGAGATGTCTGCTTGTGTCCTGTCCCCACCTGAACCCAGACACTCCAGTCTCCCACCTGATGGATCACTCACCTGTCTAACTCATCCACAAGAGTGCCCGAGCACCCCAAGCCACAGTAGGAGCCATGGTTGTTGTAGTCCAACAAGGGATCAATGCCGGTCATCAGGCACTTGATCATATTTCAGAACTGCCACACAGCCCGAGGGCTGATGCTGTGTGCAGTAGTGCCTGCTGCAAGAATGCACAGCGACTCCATCAGTCTCACTTTGCTTTACCTGCCTGCTAGCTTCCTCCTTGACCTCTACCAGATGCTGCATCAGGAGAGCAGTGAATAGATGCATGTGTGTGTGTGTGTGTGTGTGCGTGTGCGTGTGCGTGTGTGTGTGTGTGTGTGTGTGTGTGTGTGTGTGTGTCCATACCAGTTAACAAGCAAGCATTAGTGAGACTCAAAAGTTATGCTACACACTCGAGAAAAGAGGACAGCTTTAGGGAGTTGGTTTTCTCCCTCCACTGTGTAGATCTTGGAGACCAAACTCAGGTCACCTGACTTGCAGAGGAAACTGATCACCTATTTGACACAGGGAGTTGCCCTATAACCCAGGCTAGTCTCTGACTCTGTAGCAACCCTCTGGAATCACCTTGCTGAGTGGTAGGATTATAAATGGACACCACTGGAATAGGCTGGGGTGACTCCCCAGGACTAAATTCTATAGACATTGCCTTTTGCCTTGCTTGCCTGCTCATTTCTCAAGGTCAGGACAGACAGACACCACACTGTGAGCTACCCTGTGGGCCCTGTGTTGAGGAGCTGAGAACACTCTCCAGTCAGCAGCCAGGGAAAAAGTGACCTCTTAGTTCAATAACCCAACAATCCAACCATCTCTTGAGTTTGAAAGCTACACCACCACAACTCAAGCATAGAAGAAACCCTAACCTAAGCCAGCAGTGGGATTCATCACTGTTCTAGCTGAGACATTGTGCCAGAGAGGCAGCCAACACATGCTGATTGTTTTACACTCAAAGAATTAGAAGGAATCTGTTGTATGGCCATGCACAGCTCATAGACAAGGATAATGGTCAGATCATCATTGTAATGTCAGCATTTGACACAACAAACTGTTCATCAGCTGAGGAGTAGGTAAATGACCAGGATTCAATCTGCAGTGGAATATGTGGTCACCATTAAAATGAAGGAGATCCAGGTACAGTAGTAATCACACTGTGCAGTCCCAGGACTCTAGAGGCTGAGGGAGGTAATTATCTGAGTTCAAAGCCAGAATGGTCTATAGAGTGAATTCCATTGGTATTCGGAAAAAAACCCTCTCATGTAAAATGCCAGGGGAAAAAAATTGCAGCCCTAAACCAAAACTTCAGGTGTGAACATTGTGGAACTGTGCATTGAAGACAAGGGAAATAGTGAGTCACCCAGACGGGACAAGGGTCCTACCTGTGAGCAGAGAGACCAGCAGAAGGAGTTTCATCCTGAGTGTGTGGAGGACTCAAGTGACTTCCCTCTTTATGGTTCTGTGTGTAATCCTAACACTTGAGAGGCTGATGCAAGTCTTGGCTAGAATGTTGAGTTGAAGGACATCCTGAGCCAGAATGATATAATCCTATATTTAAAAAAAATAAGAGACAGAGAGATGCCTCTGAGGTCAGGAGAAATTTTTGGGCTTGTGTTGGACCCAGGCTCAGGTCCAGCAGTCACCAGGCAGCGAACAACTGCTTATAACTCCAGTAGGATCAGACCCCTCCTCTGGCCCCAGTAGGTACTGCTCACATTCAGTTCACAGACACACATACAGGTAAAGGGCTTATATAAAGAATATAAAAGTTGATATTATTAAAAGGAGAAGAAAAACACATTGTCAGGGACCTTAGGCCAAGGAAGTGGGTCCAGGACAATATGGCAGAGACAGAAGGGGCTTCATTGCTTGTGTAGCTGACTGTAGAGGACTTTCCTAAGAAGTCATATGAGTTGACTTTAGAGGGTAAAGGTGTCAGCTGTTGTGAACATGGGTGAGCATGAAACCCCAACCCACACAAAACATGAACCCCAAACCAGAACTTCAGAGGTGTGACCAGCAGGGACTGCACATTGAAGACAAGGGAGATGTGGGGGCACTCAGAGGGGACAAGGGTCCTACCTGTGAGCAGAGTGACTAGCAGAAGGAGTTTCATCCCGAGTGAAGGGAGGACTCAGGGACTTCTTTTTATATTCCTGTAGCTGTGCTCTGACAGTGTCCAGTCAGCACACGGGGCCTGTGACTACTGTGTGTGTAGCACAGAATTAGAATATGTGCACCCTCACACACAGTCCCTACCTGCAGAGCTGCTGTAGATGGTGACAGAGCCTGAATCAGTGCTGTCACAGAGTCACAGAGAAAGGGCTAGCTCAACACCCCAGCCAGCTCAAGTCAGTGACTGGCAAAGTGCCAAGTCCCTCTCCTGTGAATGCTTTGATATCATAAGAAGATATAGACATTGTTCCTGGGGATGGGTCTGAGGGATTGTGATAGTGATGTGTGGTCCCCAGAAGGAGTAGCTGGACCCTACAATCCTCCATGATAACTGTATAAACTACATGCTAAGTCTGTCCCAAGAACCTTACTCATCCTATAAGGTAGATCTAGTTACATATTCAATCTTTAATTAATTAACCAATTAATTAATGTGCGTTGTTTGTGTGAAAGAGAGACAGAGACAGAGAGAGCACTTATGTGCACATGTGAAGCTCAGAGAAGAACTCTGTGGAGTCAGGTCTCTCCTTCTTCCTTTAAATGGGTTCCAGGAATAAACTCCGGTCAAGAAACTTGTATTGTAGGCTAGATATTACTAACCTACAAACTTCATTTAAGAACAGGAAATGTAGGCAGGTGGTGGTGGTGGTGGTGGTGGTGGTAGTGGTGGAATGCATGCATTTAATGTCAATACTCAGGAGGCAGAAGCAAACAAATATCTGAGTTTCATGATAGCCTGGTCTACAAAGTGAATTTAAGGACAGCCTGAGATACACAAAGAAACACTGTCTAAAAAACAAAACAAAAAACAAAAAAAATTTCAAAAGACAGACAGCAAATGCCTTCACAACAGATGTGCCCATAGGCCAATATAATGCAGGCAATCCTTCAGCTGAGGCTCTCCCTACCCAGAGTGTGAAGCTGAAAACCAACCATTGCAGGGGCTGGAGAGATGGCTCAGCACAGAAGAGCACTTTCTATTCTTCCTGAGGAACAGGGTTCAGTTCTGAGCAACCACGTGGTGGCTTGAGAACAATGTCTGCAGACCCAATGCCCTCTTGTCTCTGTGTTTGCATACTAGCATCTCTTTTTCCCCACTACTCACCTCTTCCCTGGATACAAACCATGTAGGGTGAGTTGAGTTGGTTTTCTCCATACTGAAGATTCCTCTACGGTTCCAGCAGGACTCTGGACAGCCACTGCCAGCTACTACCAGTCACTGCTGCTGGGCAGGCAGCTGCAGCTGCACCTGTTGCTCACCAGGCCTGACATTGGGAGGGGTGAGACCTGAGTTTGAGTCACGGGTGGGCATGAGGTTGGGGGTGAAAAGCCTGAGGACTGGGCAGCTGTTCACTATAGGAAAAGAGAGGTCCACATAGCCTGTTGCCAATGAGACATCTCAACCCTAAATCCTATTGATCAGGGAATCGGAGATTAACCTGGCTTCACCTAGGGTTGAGGGATAGAGAAATGTAGAGGAGACAAAGTATTCTCTTTTATGTGTTCAAAAAGTTAGGCTGCTGTGTACTTTACTGGGACACTTATCCTCTGACATGTATTTAGACACAGTGGAGATTCAAAGGTCACCAGGAAGTAATCCTGCCTTCAGGTCATTTACTCTTAGTCCAGTTTGGTTTCCTATATCCAACTTCTTATGATGAGAGCACAGCAGAAGAACTTTGAGTCCAGAATTTTTATGGCCAAGATGTTCCTTTAGTGGCCATGTGACACTGCTTATTTTTCGATTCTCTCTTCCCTCCCTCTCTGTATTCTCTTTCCTTCCCTCCACACCTCTCCCCTCCTTCCCCCCTCTCTTTCTCTCTACCCACTATGTATCTCAGGCTGAGTTCTTCTTTTGTTGTTGTTTTTAGAGACAAGGTTTCTTTGTGTTATAATCTTCGCTGACCTGGAATTCAATTTTTAGACCAGGCTGTCCTTGAACTCAAGAGATCTGCCTCTGCCTCTGCCTCTGCCTCTGCCTCTGCCTCTGCCTCTGCCTCTGCCTCTGCCTCCCATGTACTGGGATGAAAGTCGTGGCTAGTTCATCACCCACTCTTCAAGGTGCTTCATTAAAGACAATGTCTTTCCCATTATCCTGAAGATTCCATGGCTAGATGAAATGATGTTCTCTGAGGATCTAGTTATGTTCAGTAGACAAAGAATACACTCACCACAGTGGAGGTCTTTCCATGGGTGCTTATTAGAGGACACAGTGTGTAGTGAAGACAACCAGACAGGCAGGGATGGTGTACAGTAACTGAGGTGACAAATCTAACAGGGATTGCCTTTGTATTGCTTATTGTATGGAGCCTGGAAGAAGCAGATGGCAGCTTCATGGTCACGGTAGCAGATGAAGGCCTCATGGAGCTTGTTTTTGTCTGCAGAGAAACAAGAAAGGAAGTTGAGAGGAGTCCATACCCTGCTCACTACAATTTATAACCAAAAGGAACTGGTGGATCTCCCATTGGTACAGACTCAGGATTGAGAGACAAAGCACACAAAAGGACATTGGGTTGTCCAAATCACTGGAACACACTGATAATAAGAACATTAGTTGTTGTAGCTGGGGAGATGGCACAGTTGGTAATGTGGTTGACATACAATCATGAGGGCCTGACCTAGGATGCCCAGAGACCATGTAAAAATCAAGCTGTGCTTGGGGCATCTGTAACTCTTTTAATAATTGGGGAGCATGGATCCCAACAACTTGTTGGATGGTCAAGGTATCTAAAGGAGTGTGTCACATTTAGTGGGAGACGTAGCATCTAAAGACATGGTTGACAGTGACTGAAGAAGACATAGGATGCAAAATCATTCCTACACATAAAAATAAACACATACATTTAATCCTAAAACCAGGAAAACTACAAATACCAACCACCACTTCTAAAATGATATGCCTCCTCCTCCCCAGTGCTGGGATTACAGGTGTGCACCACAACTCTCAATTCATGTGTTGTGGAGGTGAAACCCAGAACTCTGTGCATATTAACTAGGCAAGTACTCCAGGAACTGATCTATATGCCCAGCCCTCTGAATCCTCACCTGTAAAATGGAAATGATAAATCTTGCCCTGCATAGGTGTTTATTCCAGTATCTGGCTTGTTTAATCAATGTGGAATCAATATAACAGAGCAGCTAACAGGAGAGGCTTTGGTCAGGCAAAATGGCTCAGGAAATAAAGGCACTTGCTGCCAAGTCTGAACAAGAGTTTCATCCCCAAGACTCACATGGTTGAAAGAGAGAACAGACACGTGGTCCTCAGACCTGCACACCTGGATTGTGACACAGAAATGCCTCACCCAGATAAATACATAAAATCTTGAAATGTTTTTTTAAAACAGGCTTTAGAATGAAGTAGATGTGTGTTCCAGAACCAAATGTCATCAGTTCTAAGCTGGGTGACCTTGGGCAAGAGACCCTGCCTTCCTCATCTTCCTCATCAGTTACCTCATCTATATTTTAGTGTCTACCTGATAAGATTGTTGTGAGGTCAAATGAGACCAGGGAAATGAACACTAAATGGTGACGGTCCTTGTTACTTCCCTGTCCCTTCCATAGACACAGAGGACAAAGTAGTAATGAGGGGTCTCAGAGGTTAGACCTACGACTGCAGGTGACCTCATTCCCAGAGCAAGAGCATGAGTAGGAGCTGCTGTAGGGGTCATTTTTGAGGAACTTGCAGTTTTCCAGCTTTTTGACCTTAGTGTAGAGTGGTAATGAGTCTGCAGCACCAGGAGAATGAAAGGAACAGCTGAGGGAGGACTATGGACACACAGGAGGTCAGTTCCCACCTGCAGTCTTTCTCAAACATGTGAGGATGCCTTAAACATGATGTTCCAGAAGAAATCATCCTCAGGCATGAAAATCTGTGATTTCTATTAAGCACATACTTATGGAAAGCAACTTCTTTGGGGTGTGGTGGTGTCTACCATTAATCCGAGTATGTGGTATGCAGAGGCAGATGGATCTCTGAGTTCAAGGCTAGCATGATCTCAGGAAGAATTATAAAAAACCTAGGGGTACACAGAGAAATCCTGTCTGGAAACAAACAAACAAAAATAATACAAAAACTAAACAAAACATACAATGTTTGGTGGACATGCATGTCTCCTGTTCATGCCTCAAGATATATCTGCTTGTGTCCTGTCCCCACCAGAACCCAGACACTCCAGACTCCCACCAGATGGATCACTCATCTGTCTAACTCATCCACCGGAGTGCCTGAGCACCCCAAGCCACAGTAGCAGCCATAGCTGTTGTAGTCCGACAAGAGAAAACGCTGCTCATTGGGCACTTGATCATATTTCAGAACTGTCTAGAATCCCAGGGGCTGATGCTGTGTGCAGTAGCACCTGCTGCAAGAATGCACAGCACACTTCATCAATCACACTTTGAATTACCAGGGGTCTGATGCCTGCCTGCTAGCTTCCTCCTTGACTCCTACCAGCTGCTGCATCAGGAGAGCAGTGAATACACCTGTGTGTGTGTGTGTGTGTGTGTGTGTGTGTGTGTGTGTGTGAGTGAGTGTGTTTGCCCTCATACCAGTTCACAAGCAAGCATTAGTGGGCACTCACAAGTCATGATACACACTTGAGAACAGAGGACAGATTTAGGGAGTTGGTTTTCTCCCTCCATTATGTAGATGTTGGAGACCAAACTCAAGTCACTAGGCTGAACAGGAAGTTATATACCTATATGAGAAAGCATTTCCCTGTAACCCAGACTAGCTTCCGACTCTGGAGCAACCCTATGGCATCAGCTTTTTCCCGAGTGGTAGGATTATAAATGAACACCACTGTACCAGAATGGGCTGACTCCCCAGGACTAAGTTCTTTAGATATTGCCTTTTGCCCTGCTTGCCTGCTCATTTCTCACTGTCAGGACAGACAGACACCACACTGTGAGCAGACCTGGGGTCTCTGTGTTGAGGAGCTGAGAACACTCTCCACTCAGCAGTCAGGGACAAAGGAACTCTTAGTTCAATAACCCAACAACCCAACCATCTGTTAAGTTTGAAAGCTGCCCCACCCCTACTCAAGCCTTGGTGAAACCCTAGCCTTAGCCAGACGTGGGATTCATCACAGTTCTAGCTGATATTTTGAGGCAGAGAAGCAGTCAACACATGCTCATTGTTTTATACTGGAAGAATTAGAAGGAATCTGTTGTATGGCCATGCACAGCTCGTAGACAAGGATAATGGTCAGATCATCATTGTAATGTCAGCATTTGACATAACAAACTGTTCATCAGCTGAGGAGTAGGTAAATGACCAGGATTCAGAATACAGTGGGATACTTGGTCACCATTAAAATGAAGGAGATCCAAGTACAGTAGTACACATACTGTGTAGTCCCAGCACTTTGGAGGCTGAGGCAGGTGATTATCTGAGTTCAAAGCCGGAATGGTCTATAGAGTAAATTCCAGGACAACCATTGGTATTCAAAAAAACCCTCTCATGTAAAATGCCAGGGAAATAAGAATTGCAACCCTAAACCACAACTTCAGGTGTGAACATTGTGGAACTGTGCATTGAAGACAAGGGAAATAGTGGGACACCCAGAGGGGACAAGGGTCCTACCTGTGAGCAGAGTGACCAGCAGAAGGAGTTTCATCCTGAGTGTGTGGAGGACTCAAGTGACTTCTCTCTTTATACTTCTGTGTGTAACCCTAACACTTGGGAGGCTGATGTAAGTCTTGGCTAAAATGTTGAGTTGAAGGATATCCTCAGCCAGAATGATATAATCCTGTGAAAAAAATAAGGGACAGAGAGATGCCTGTGCAGTCAGGAGAACTTTTAGGGCTTGTGTTGGACCCAGGCTCAGGTCCAGCAGCCACGAGGCAGCAAACACCTGCTTATGACTCTAGTAGGATCAGACCCCTCCTCTGGCCTCTGTAGGCACTACTCACACTCAGTTCACAGACACACATGCAGGCAAAGGGCTCATATACAGAATATAAAAGTCAATATTTTTTAAAGGAAAAGAAAAATCACATTGTCAGGGCACCTTAGGCCCAAGGAAATGGTTCCGGGACAATATGGCAGAGACAGAAGGGGCTTCATTGCTTGCATAGGTGACTGTAGTTGACGTTCCTAAGGAGTCATCTGAGTCAACCTAGAGGGTAAAAGTGCCAGCTGTTGTGAACAAGTGGTGAGCATGAAACCCCAACCAACAGACTATTAGACCCCAACAGGAACCCCAAACCAGAACTTCAGGTGTGACCAGCAGGGCCTGCACATTGAAGACTTGGGAGATTGGGGGCACTCATAGGGGACAAGGTTTAATCTGTGAGCAGAGTGACCAGGAGAAGGAGTTTCATCCTGAGTGAGGGGAGGACTCAGTGAACTCTCTTTAGAGTCCTGTAGCTGTGCTCTGACAGTGTCCAGTCAGCACACAGGGCCTGTGACTGTGTGGGCAGCACAGAAGTAGAATATGTGCACCCTCACACACAGTCCCGACCTGCAGAGCTGCTGTAGATAGTGACAGAGCCCGAATCAATGCTGTCACAGAGACAAAGAGAAAGGGCAAGATCAACACCCCAACCAGCTCAAGTCAGTGACTGGCAAAGTGCCAAGTTCCTCCCCCATGAATGCTTTGACATCATAAAAAGATATAGACATTATTCCTGGGATTGGTTCTGAGAGATTCTGATAGTGATGTGTGGTCCCCAGGAGTAACTGGACTCTACAATCCTCCATGATGACTGTATAAACTACATGCTAAGTCTGTCCCAAGCACATGACACATCCTATAAGGTGGATCTAGTTACATAGTCAATCTTTAATTAATTAACCAACTAAATAATGTGTGTTTTTTGTGTGAAAGAGAGACAGAGACAGAGAGAGCTGTAGCTTGAGTTCTCCTGCCTTGCCCACAGTCAGGACAAATCTTTGTACCTGCCAGTCCCACAGCTGCTCAGACCCAACCAAGTAAACACAGTTATTTATATTGCTTACAAATTGTATGGCCATGTCAGGCTTCTTGATAACTGTTCTTATAGCTTAAATTAATCCATTGTCATAAATCTATACCTTGCCAAATGGCTCATGGCTTACCGGCAACTTCACATGCTGCTTCTCCTGGCAGAGGCTGGCAGTGCCTCCTTCTGCCTTCCTCTTCTTTCTTTTCTCCTCTCTGTTAGTCCTGCCTATAGTTCCTGCCTAGCCACTGGCCAATCAGTGTTTTATTTATTGAACAATCAGAGAAACACATTTGCCATACAGAACATCCCACAGCACTGCCCCCCCACGTTTTTTTTCAAAAAGGAAGGTTTTAACCTTAACAAAGTAAAATTTCATATAATTTGGGAAATTGGGCATAGCTTCTCTTACTACTTCCTGCTGGAGCGGGGCGCCGTAGCTTATGAAGACACAAAGAAAATTTTAGATTATGGAATAGTCCATGAGGCTGTATTGTCTGAGCCAGTTGCCTTCAAAACATTCTGGATGTTGGATAATCTGGGCCATGGAGTCCTCGGAGTCCTTTCAGGGGGTCTTGGCTGGTCAAACCTGATGTATCTTAATCTGGAACAAATCCATAGCCTCTGTTTTTCTGTGGGAACAAAAGCAGAGTCTCCTTTCCAAAGAAACACATCCTTACATCCAAATTTTGAAGTCAAGGTATCTTTAAAATATACATATTGGTTTAACTCAACATCTTTAACAATCAAATGTTTTTCTGCAGTTAAAAATACCAAAGACGAAGATGGCGGAGACAAGCAGACGCAGGTAGGCCTGTGGCAGTGGCCCGCGGAGATAGACGGGCCCGGTGGCAGTGGCTGACAGGGACATTTAGGCCCAGCGGCAGCTGGCGGAGACATTCAGGCCTAGCGGCGGCCCACAGAGCTATACAGGCCCTGGGGCAGAAATAAGCAGACTGAGGTGGACAGGACCGGCAGCGGCGGCCGACAGAGACATTCAGGCCTGGCAGGGGCTCACAGAGGTGGACAGGCCACGTGGAAGAGACAGGCGGACGCAGGTCGGCGACCTGCGGAGGTAGAAGGACCGGGTGGCAGCGGCCGACAGGGACATATAGGCCCAGCGGCAACCGGCAGAGACATACAGGCCCCGTGGCGGTTCACAGAGGTGGATGGGCCCGGCAGCAGTGACAAGCAGAAGTAGGTAGGCCCGCAGCAGCAGCCAGCAGAGACATACAGGCCCATTGGCCACCCGCAGAGGTAGACAGACCCAGCGGCAGCTGACAGGGACATACAGGCCCGGCCGTGGAGACAAGTGGACGCAGGTGGGCCTGTGGCGGTGGGCCACAAGGGTGGACAGGCCCGGGGACGGAGAGGGGTGGACACAGCTTGGAACAGGGACGCCCCTAGCCCCAACACCTGGGGAAGAGGCTATCTCCGTTGGTCGGAACCAGGGCGAGTCTGGACACTCCGTCTGGGGACAACCCAGGGCCCAACTGCTGATCCTGTGAAACCCAACAACTTGGAGGTGTTGGTGAGACTACCCTGCTCAGCTGAAACACATCTGGGAGAGGATTCAGATGCCTACAGTTTGAAGTCTGAAGAAACAAGATCAGCTGAGGAGTTGACAAATGAACAAAATGTGACCTGGGAACACAGAAGAAGGCGCTACCCAGTCACCAAACCAGATCACGAGAATCATAAGTATATAATTCACCAACTGAAATCAGCTGTCCCTGAAGAAACAGCCCAATAGCACCAATTTAACCAAGAACCCCTACTAAACCAAGACTAAAAATTAGAACAAGAGAGGCACTCTCAGACACAGACACCACTTGCACCGCACAGAGGAAAAGATGAGTAGACGGCACTGCAAAAATACAGGCAACAACATAAAGACCTATATGGCAACATCAGAACCTAGTGATTCTACACCTGCAAGACCTAAACATACCATGACAGAAGAAACAGAAGAGATCAACCCTAAAAATGACTTTAAGAAGATGATAGAGGCCCTTAAAGAAGAAATAAAACATTCCCTCAATGAGGAAATGAAAACTTTCCTTAAAGAGGAAATGAAAAACTCTCTTAAAGAGGAAATAAAAACTTTCCTTAAAGAGGAAATGAAAAACTCTCTTAAAGAGGAAATAAAAACTTCCCTTAAGGAGGATATGAAAAACTCCATTAGAGAGGAAATTAAAAACTCCCTTAAAGAAATGGAAGAAAAAACGAACAAAAAATGGGAAGAAATCAAATCAAGCCAAGAAAAAGCAATTAAACAGATGAAAGAAACATTCCAAGATCTGAAAAATGAATTTGAGACAATAAAGAAAACACATGCTGAGGGACTGCTGGAAATAGAAATCCTGACAAAACGAACAGGAACTACAGAAACAAGCATAACCAACCGATTGCAAGAGATGGAACAGAGAATCTCTGACACTTGAAGACATGATAGAGAAAATAGATTCGTCAGTCAAAGAAAACACTAAAGACAAAAAAGTCATAACACAAAACGTCCAGGAAATTTGGGACACCGTGAAAAGACCAAACCTAAGAATAATAGGGATAGAAGAAGGAGAAGAATACCAACTCAAAGGCACAGAAAATATATTCAACAAAATTATAGAAGAAAACTTTCCTAACCTAAAGAAAGAAATACATATGAAGATACAAGAAGCTTACAGAACACCGAATAGGCTGGATCCAAAAAGAAAGTCCCCTCGCCACATAATAATCAAAACACTAAACACACAGAACAAAGAAAAAATATTAAGAGCCACAAAGGAAAAAGACCAAGTAACATATAAAGGTAAACCCATCAGAATAACACCAGACTACTCAATAGAGACTATGAAAGCTAGAAGATCATGGACAAATCTCATGCAGACACTAAGAGACCACGGATGCCAACCCAGACTATTATACCCAGCAAAACTCTTAATCACCATAAGCGGAGTAAACAAAATATTCCAGGATAAAACCAGATTTAATCAATACCTGTCTACAAACCCAGCCCTACAGAAAGCACTAGAAGGGAAAATTCAACACAAAGAAGTTAAACACATCCATGAAAAATCAAGCAATAGATAATCCCACACCAACATACACCACAGAAGAAACAAGCTGGTGTAGCTATCCTAATATCTAGAGAAAAAGGATATTTCAAAAGAGAAGAAGTCTTGTGGCAATGCCTCAGTGGTCCAGGTAACTACCAGAACTCGGAAAAGTCGGTTGAATTTGGGATTGACTGGGAGGCCAAAGATTTAAAAAGCAGAAGATTTTCTCAAGACACAAGTTGTGTGATAATAGTGTGTTGTGTGTGTGTGAATGAGAATTTGTAAATGTTAAATTCTAGGCTTCGACAATCATTGTCAGTGCAGATTAAGCTGCAAGTATTTATGCTTTAAAACTTAAATTATAAAGCTAGTTACGTCTTTCTAAAAACTAGTTTTAATGTTTATGAGCATATTTTACCTACATTACCTTTTCAGGATGTTGAGAAAGATGCATCACAAGCAAAGGCTGGAGGCTGGGGGCTAGATGGTTTTGAGGAAGAGGTCTTGGTGGACTCTTTCATAAAGCAAAGGGAAGCAATGCCTTCTGGGAAATGAGCTAAGTTTTAATCTAGTCTTTAGGATTAGAAGTCAAAAACAAAAATATTAAGGAAAGGAAAACCTAATTGATCTTTGAAGTATTGTTATGTGGAATTGAGTGGGACTTTTGAGGCCTTTCTTCCAGAAAACAAGGACTTGGTTGTCAGGCCTGTATTAGGCCTAAACCTTGGTGCCATGTAGTTGTACTTAAATCATTTCAATGGAAAGTGTCTTAGTGATTGGAACTTCTAGTGCAGTTTGGAGTTCTTCCATTTGAAAAATGTGATATTTGCATGGGATTGTTTGAATCTTGTTTTCTAGTCCCTCCCCATCACCACCCTCATAGTCTGAAGGTAGATTTTTCTCTTGATAAAGGAACAAAAAAGGTGAACATCTTGTTTGTAAATAGGTATCTAGTAACTAGTGGTAAACTTGAAATGGTAGAATTCTTTAAAGCCTAATTCTAGATAGCCTTAAGAAAATATATCTTAATTACTTTTGAACCTGTATTCACCTTGTTTTTTTCAAATATCTTAAGTTATATTTTCTTTTTCAGAGCTGCTTCTTATTTGGGGTTATTTTTTTTTAATTGAGGTGTAATTCATAAAAGGGTATATTGTTTTGATGAGACTTTTTACAACTGTGGCTGGATGTCTTTCTTTAGTCTTCTAAGAAGGGCCATTTTACTTTTTTAGAGTTACTTTTTAAAGTCATGAGGTCAACAACTTGGACTACTATGCATGTAAGTGCTAATGCAAATTAAAGCCCAAGTTGACCTCCAGCAGCAGTTCATTCTATGTTGACAGTGAGAGAACACTTTGCCTGTTAGGATACTGAAATGCTGAAGAAACCCCTCCCCCTATTTTGTTTTTTTGCAAAAATCAAGGTATATTCTAGGGTTTCCTGGTTGACCTCAACAGATAAACTGAGATGATAGTCTTAGTTCAGAAATGATCTGAATGTAGATTTACAGTCTACGTGTACAGCTGGCTAAGTGAGATCGCTTTCACAGTTCTGCATGTATCCCATCGGCTCCCCATTAGTCACTGAACTCTTAAAACTGGTAATGTAACATTATCACAATGTTTTGCGCCAATTTTATAAACTTTACAGTGCAATATGTGCTCCTTTTCTGAGGCAAACCAAATGTATATTTCTCAAGGTTCTGCTGCTATCAGCAGTGTTGATGGAGGATTTTTTATACATTTGTAATAGATAGAAATAAACCAGAAAAAAAGAAGAAAAAAAAAGTGGTGGAGGAAAAGGTGAACACTGCAAGAATACTCAAAAGGGCTGAGAGTTGCAAATGCCAAGATTGGCTTTGCATAGTAAATGGAATAGAACAGCTCTGAACTATAGCTTACTTTTCCTGGTTTGGTCTGACAGAATGATTGAATGCTTTTGTACAAAAATCAGAGCCTTAAAAACAAGGATTTGGTGAGATTGTAAAATGGTGTGCCACTTTGGCAAAACAGTCTGGTGGTTGGTCAAAATGCAAAACATTGTTACTCTGTTACTCAACAATTCTACCCTTAGGAATATAACCTCAAACTACTGAAAATGTGCACCTATGAAACATGTACATGAAGGTTTACAGCAGTGTGTTGCTAATAGTAAAAAAGTTAAAACAACTCGAATAGCTATCAAATACTGGAGAGAAATAAAATGTGGATTATTCATACAATAGAATATTATTAAGACATAAAAATGAATGAGAAACTGACAGATTAAATGACTTTGGTGAACCTTCATAATTTCATTTGTAGATCTTTCCATTTCTAATTTATAAATACTTTTGGGGTTATAAATTATAAATGTACTGCCTCCTGTCAACATTGTATACTTCTATTTGATGATTTCTGTGTCAAATATTATATGGAAATGTTTCCAAGTATTTTCTGTATTAACTGTGAATGAATAGAACAAAATAAATTGCCTGTGATGGAAAAATAAAAAAAAAATACCAAAGACAACACAATCCAGATTCTCTGTGTAATATTCATCTTTACGTGGCTTTTTTTGTATTAATTTTATTGTCTCTTTAAAGACTTTATTTTTTAAAACTATGTATTTGTTTATATAACTGTAGATATCACTATTTTTCTCTCTTTCAAGCCTATATATATTTTACACACATTGTAAACTATTACATCTGAATCTGTCTTATTGTGAATTAATTGCTTTAAAATGCAGCATTTGTAAGATTGAAATGGCGCTATGGCTGCTGGCTCGGCCCACCTCAGCTTCCCACTGTGGAGGTGGTACATTTACTGCCAGCTCTGGGAGCTATCTTTTTTTTTATCCTGTTTATTTTTTTTCTTTTATTTTACAATACTATTCAGTTCTACATAACAGCCACAGATTCCCTTGTTCTCCCACTTCCTGCCCCCTCCCCTTCCCTCAGCCCACCCCCCATTCCCACCACCTCCAGATCAAGGCCACCCCCGAGGACGGAGATCATCCTGATAGACTCAGTACGGGCAGGTCCAGTCACCTCCTCTCTGGGAGCTATCTTGAATCTATGCTTTTATACATTCAGCGTGTAGCCCAGAAACCTCTTTTTTTTTGTTTTGTACTAACAAAGGCTAAATCCACCGTGCAGTTTAATGTGCCACTTGCAGATTCCTCATTCCTGCCATACTACAGGTTGAGCACACACAACAGGAACCCATCAGTAGCTCAAACTGGCAGCTGCCACTCATTTGAGAGAGACAATTAGGAAGGTGTTTTTTAGCTCCACTTTAGAATCTTTTTTCTCAGGTTTTAGGTGGAAACTCTTACCAACACGTTGGGAGCCATTTGTAGCTTGAGTTTTCCTACCTTGCCCACAGTCAGGACAAATCTTTGTCACCTGCCAGTCCCACAGTCGCTCACCCAACCAAGTAAACACAGAGACTTATATTGCTTACAAACTGTATGGCCATGGCAGGCTTCTTGCTAACGGTTCTTATAGCTTAAATTAATCCATTTTCAGAAATCTATACCTTGCCACATGATTCATGGTTTACCAGCATATTCCCATGCTGCTTGTCCTGGCAGCTGGCTGGCAGTGCCTCCTTCTGCCTTCCTGTTCGTTCTTTTCTCCTCTCTTAGTCCTGCCTATACTTCCTGACTAGCCACTGGCCAATCAGTATTTTATTTATTGACCAATCAGAGCAACACATTTGCCATACAGAACATCCAACAGCAGAGAGCACTTGTGTGTACATGTGGAGGTCAGAGAAGAGCTCTGTGGAGTCAGGTCTCTCCTTCTTCCTTTAAATGGGTTCCAGGAATAAACTCAGGTCAAGAGACTTGTATTGTAGGATAGATCTTACTAACCTAGAAACTTGGTTAAAAACTAGAAATGTAGGCAGATGTGGCGGGGGAGTGCATGCCTTTAATGTCAACATTCAGGAGGGAGAGGCAGGTGAATATCTCAGTTTGAGGCTAGTATGGTCATAGAGTGAATTTAAGGACAGTCCGAGATACATCGAGAAACACTGTCTATAAAAAACAAAAAATAAATAGAAAAACAGATAAACAGCAAATTCCTGCCCAGCAGATGTGCCCACAGACCAACATGATGCAGGAAATCCTTCAGCTGAGCATCTCCCTACCCAGTGTGTGAAGCTGACAATCAACCATTGCAGGGGCTGGAGAGATGGCTCAGCACCTAAGAGCACTTTCTGCTCTTGCAGAGGATCAGGCTTCAATTCTCAGCACTCACATTTGGCTTGTGAACAATGTCTGCTGGACCAAATCCCTCTGGCCTCTGCCTTTGACCATCTGTCATGTACCCTGAAACTTACCATCCTGGCACCTCTTTTCCCCACTACTCACCTCTTCCCTGGATAAGAACGATGTAGGGGTGAGTTGAGTTAGTTTTCTCCATACTCAAGATCCCTCCTACCCTTCCAGTGCTAATGAGGACACCCAGCTACTACATGTCAATGTGTCTGTACAGGGGCTCTAGCTGCACCCGGGGCTCACCAGGCCTCTCCTTGGGAGTGGTGAGGCCTCAGTTTGGGACACAGATGGGGATGGGGTTAGGGATATAAAGGTAGAGGACTGGGCAGCTGTTCACTAAAGGAGAAGAGAGAGCGAGAACCACAAAGACTTTAGCCAATAAGAAATCTTACTCCTGAAACTGGTGGACCAGGGAAACGGAGATTAACCTGGCTTCACCTGCAGGGTGCTGTGAGAGAGAAAGGTAGAGAAGAGGAAGTGTTCCCATTTGTACCTTACAAAAAGTTAGGCTGCTGTGTGCTTTAGCAGGACAACTATCCTGGGGTGTGTGCGTAGGCACAGGGAAGACTCAGAGGCCACCAGGATATAATCCTGCCTTCAGGTCATTTACAGTCAGTCCAGTTTGGTTTCCACGTCCTACACTGAGCACACAGAAGAGGTGCTTTGAGTCCCATATTTTTAGAGCCAAGATGTTCCTTTAGTGCCCATGTGACACTGCTTCTTTCTCTTTTCTCTTCCCCTCTTCCCTCTTTGTTTTCTCTTTCCTTCCTTCCCTAACACTTCCCTCCCTTCCTCCCCTTCTCCTTCTGTTTCTCTCTACCCCCCTATGTATCTCAGGCTGAATTCTTCCTTTGTTGTTTTTAGGAATAGGGTTTCTTTCTGTAATAGTTCTGGCTGTTCTGAAACTCAATTTTTAGACAAGGTGATCCTTGAACTCAAGAGATCTGCATGACTCTGACTCTGACTCTGCCTCCAATGTGCTGGGATAGAAGGCATGGCCAGGCTCAACACCCACTCTTCAAGGTGCTCCCTTAAATGCAACGTTTGTCCCATTAACATGAAACTTCCAAGGCTAAACAAAGTTATGTTTTCTGAGGATCTAGTTATGTTTAGTAGACAGAGACTACAATCACCACAGCAGAGCTCTTTCCATAGTTGCTTTATTAGAGGGAACAGTGTGTAGTAAAGTCAACCAGGCAGGCAGGGATGGTGTCCCAGTAACTGAGGTGACAAGTCTAACACTTAATGCCTTTGTTTTCCTTGTTGTATGGAGCCTGAGAGAAGTAGATGGTGGCATCTCGGTCCCAGTTGCAGATTAAGGCCTCACAGGGGTTGTTTTTGTTTGCAGAGAAATAAGAAGGGATGTTGAGAAGAGCCTATGACCCTGCTCTGTACAATTTATAAACAAAAGAAAAGGTGACCCTCCCATTGTTACAGACTCAGGGTTGAGAGACAACGCACACAAAAAGACATTGGGTTGTCCAAATCCCTGGGACACACAATAAGAACATTAGTTGTTGTGGGCTATGGAGATGGCACAGTTGGTAAAGTGGTTGGCATACAATCCTGAAGGCCAGACTTAGGATGCCCAAAGACCATGGAAAAAGCAAGGTGTGATTAGGGCATCTGTAACTCTATTAATAAGTGGGGAATGCAGAACCCCACAACTTGTTGCACATTCAGGCTATCTAAAGGTGAGTGTCACATTTAGTGGGAGACCCAGCATCTAAAACATGGTGGACAGTGACTGCAGAAGACAGAAGCAAACTCATTCCTACACATAAAAATAAACACATACATTTAATCCTAAAACCAGGAAAACTACAAATACCAACCACCACTTCTAAAATTATATGATTTAAGACAATCCTCCTGCCTCCACCTCCCAAGTGCTGTGATTAACTGGTATGCAAGACCATACTCAATTCATGGGATCTGGAGTTGGACCCAGAACTCTGTGCACACTAGGCAAGGACTCCAGGAACTAAGCTCTATTCCTGGCTCTCTGAATCCTCACCTGTAAGATGGGAATAATAAATCTTGCCCTGCATAGGTGTTTAGTCCAGTATCTAGCTTATAGCCAATGATGCAGCTCTCAATGTTTTAGTCAGTATGGAATCAGCATAACACAGCAGCTAACAGGAAAGGCTTTGGCAGGCAAGACAGCTGAAGGAATAAAGGTAATTGCTGCCCATTCTGAAACCGATCTCCATCCATAGGACTCACATGGTTGAAAGAGACACAGACACATTGTCATGTGATCTGTACACCTGGGATGTGGTACAGAAATGCCTCCCCCAGAAATGAATAAAATCTTGAAAACTTTTTAAACACAGGCTTTAGAATGAAGTAGATGTGTGTTCCAGAACCAAATGTCATCACTTCTAAGCTAGCTGACACTGAGCAAGTGACCCTGCTCTCCTCAGTTTCCTCATCACTGACCTCATCTATATTTTAGTGTCTACATGATAAGATTGCTGTGAGGTCACAAGAGACCAAGGAAATGACGGGTAAATGGTGACTGTCCTTGTTACTTTCCTGTCCTTCCAAAGCCTCCAAGCACAAAGTAGAACCAGGGGTCCCAGAGAGCAGACTTATGACTGGAGGGGACCTCATTCCCAGAGCAAGAGCATGAGTAGGAGCTGCTGTAGGGGTCGGTTTTGAGGAGCTTGCAGTTTTCCAGCGTCTTGACCTTGTGTGGTCCTGAGTCGGGCAGAAGCTGGAGAGATGAAGGAAGAGCTGAGAGAGGACTATGACCCACAGGAGGTCAGTTCTCACCTGCAGTCTTTCTCAAACATGTGAGGATGACTTAAACATGATGTTCCAGAAGAAATCATCCTGAGGCTTGAAAGTCAGTGATTTCTACTAATCACATACTTATGGAAAGCAACTTCTTTGGGGTGTGGTGGTGTCTACCATTAATCTGAGTACTTGGTATGCAGAGGCAGATGGATCTCTGAGTTCAAGGCTTGCATGGTCTCAGAAAGAATTATAAGAAACCTAGGGGTACACAGAGAACTCCTGTCTGGAACAAACAAACAAAAATAATAAAGAAACTAAACAAAATATACAATGTTTGGTGGACATGCATGTCTCCTGCTCATGCCTCATGAGATGTCTGCTTGTGTCCTGTCCCCACCAAAACCCAGACCCTCCAGTCTCCCACCAGATGGATCACTCACCTGTCTAAATCATCCACCGGAGTGCCTGAGCACCCCAAGCCACAGTAGCAGCCATGGTTGTTGTAGTCCAACAAGGGATCAACGCCGGTCATTGGACACTTTAAAATATTTCAGAACTGCCACACAGGCCAAGGGCTGATGCTGTGTGCAGTAGCACCTGCTGCAAGAAAGCACAGCAATTCCTTCAATCCCACTGTGCATTACCAGGGGTCGGATGCCTGCCTGCTAGCTTCCTCCTTGACTCCTACCAGATACTGCATCAGGAGAGCAGTGAATACACCTGTGTGTGTGTGTGTGTGTGTGTGTGTGTGTGTGTGTGTCCTCATACCAGTTCACAAGCAAGCATTAGTGGGTACTCACAAGTCATGCTACACACTTGCGGTCAGAGGACAGCTTTAGGAAGTTGGTTTTCTCCCTCCATTATGTAGATCTTGGAGACCAAACTCAAGACATCAGGACTGAGCAGGAAGTTGTCTACCTATTTGAGACAGAGCATTTCCTTGTAACCCAGGATAGCCTCATACTCTGTAGCAACCCTCTGGCATTATTTCTAAGTGGTATGATTATAAATAAACAATGCTGTACTGGCTGGGTTAACCCCCCTCCAGGACTAAGTTCTATAGACATTGTCTTTTGCCTTGCTTGACTGCTCATTTCTCACTGTCAAGACAGACAGACACCACAATGTGAGCTGCCCTGTGGTCTCTGTGTTGAGGAGCTAAGAACACTCTCTATACACAGGCAGGGACAAACTGACCTCTTAGTTCAATAACCCAACAACCCAACCATATGTTAAGTTTGAAAGCTGCCCCACACCTACTCAAGACTTGGTGAAACCCTAGCCTAAGCCAGCAGTGGGATTCACCACACATTCAGTTCTAGCTGAGACCTTGAGCCAGAGAAGAGCCAACACATGCTGAGTGTTTTACACTGGAAGAATTAGAAGGAATCTGTTGTATGGCCGTACACAGCTCATAGACAAGGATAATGGTCAGATTATCATTATAATGTCAGCATTTGACACAACAAACTGTTCATCAGCTGAGGAGTAGGTAAATGACCAGGATTCAGTCTGTAGTGGGATACAGGTCATCAATAAAATGCAGGAGAATCCAGGTACAGTGGAACACACACTGTGTAATCCCAGCTCCTGATGCAGAGGCGGGTGAGTATCTGAGTTCAAAGCCAGGATGGTGTATAGAGTGCATTCCAGGACAGCCATTGGTGTTCAGAGAAACCCTCTCATGTAAAATGCCGAGAAAAAAAGAATTGCAACCCTAACCAGAATGTCAGGTGTGACCATTGGGGAACTGTGCATTGAAGACCATGGGATTGTGGGACACTCAGAGGGGACAAGGATCCTAACGGTGAGCAGAGTGATCAGCAGAAGGCGTTTCATCCTGAGTGTGTGGAGGTACTCAAGTGGCTTCTCTCTTTATATTTCTGTATGTAATCCTAACACTTGGGAGGTTGAGGCAAGTCTTGGCTAGAATGTTGAATTGGTGAACATCCTGACCCAGAAGTATATGATCCTGTAAAAAAACAATAATAATAATAATAAGGTCTGGAGAGATGGCTCTGCAGTCAGGAACAGTTGGTGAGCTTGTGTGGGAACCAGGCTCAGGTCCCCCAGCCATGAGGCAGCTCACAACAGCCTATGACCCGGTTCTGGAGGATCAGACACCTCCACTGGCCTCTGTAGGATCTGCTCACACTCAGATCACAGACATACATGCAGGCAAAGGGCTCATATCCGTGATGTAAAAGTCAATATTTTTAAAAGGAAAATCACATTGTCTGGGCACTTTGGGACCAGATTTATGGGTCCAGGACAATATCACAGAGACAGAGGGGGCTTCATTGCCTGTACAGGTGACTGTAGTGTCCTTTTCCAAGGAGTCATCAGTGTTGACTTAAAGGGTAAAGGTGCCAGCTGTTGTGAACATGTGGTGAGCATGGAACCCCAACCCACAGGCTATTAGACCCCAAGAGGAAACCCCAAACCAGAATATTAGGTATGACCTGCAGGGACTGCATATTGAAGACAAGGTAGATGTGGGGAGCACTCAGAGGGGACAAGGGTCCTACCTGTGAGCAGAGTGACCAGCAGAAGGAGTTTCATCCTGAGTGAGGGGAGGACTCAGTGACTTCTCTTTAGAGTCCTGTGGCTGTGCTCTGACAGTGTCCAGTCAGCACACGGGGCCTGTGACTACTGTGTGTGCAGCACAGAATTAGAACATGTGCATCCTCACACACAGTTCCGACCTGGCGACAGTGAAGACTCAGAGGTCACCAAGATGTAGTCCTGTCTTCAGGTCATTTACCGTCAGTCCAGTTTGGTTTCCACCCCTACCCCCCCCTTCTTTCCCTTCTCCTGTTTTCCCTACCTGCCTATGTATCTCAGGCTGAGTTCTTCTTTTGTTGTTTTTAGGAACAAGGTTTCATTGAGTAATGGTCCTGGCTGTCCTGGAACTCGATGTTTAGACCAGATTGTCCTTGAACTCAAGAGAACTGCCTCTGCCTCTGCCTCTGCCTCTGCCTCTGCCTCTGCCTCTGCCTCTGCCTCTGCCTCTGCCTCTGCCTCTGCCTCTGCCTCTGCCTTCCATGTGCTGGGATGGAAGGAATGGCCAGGCTCATCACCCACTCTTCAAGATGCTTCACTAAAGGCAATGTCTTTCCCATTAACCTGAAGCTTGCATGGCTAGATGAAATGATGTTCTCTGAGGATCTAGTTATGTTCGGCAGACAGAGATTACAATCACCACAGCCAAGCTCTTTCAACAGGTGCTTTATTAGAGGACACAGTGTGTAGTGAAGACAACCAGGCAGGCAGGAATGGTGTAGGCAGTAACTGAAGTCATAAGTCTAATAGTGAACACCTGTGTACTCCTTGTTTTATGGAGCCTGGGTGAAGCAGATGGCAGCCTGGCGGACACAGTTGCAGATCAAGTCCTCACAGGAGTTGTTTTTGTCTGGAAAGAAACAAGTAAGGAAGTTGAGTGGAGCCCATGATCTATAGACAAAAGGAACCAGTGGCCCTCCATTGGTGCAGGTTTAGGCTGAGAGACAGAGCACACAGAAGTCCATTGGGTTGTCCAAATCGCTGGAACACACTTGTAATAAGAACATTAGTTGTTGTGGGCTGGAGAGATGGCACAGTTGGTAAAGTGGTTGGCATACAATCATGGGGGCCTGACCTAGGATGCCCAGAGACCATGGAAAAGACAAGGTGTGCTTGGGACATGTGTAACTCTATTGGAAAGTGAGGAGAATGTATACCCAAAGCTTGTTGCTCAATCAGGCTAGATAAAGGTGAGTGTCATGTTTAATGAGAGAGAGAGAGAGAGATCCAGGGTCTAAAGACATGGTGGAGAGTGACTGAAGAAGACATGGGATTCTAACTCATTCATGTACATAAAAATAAACACATATATTTAATCCTAAAACCTAAAAAACTATGATTGTCAGCCTGCTGCACGCCTTTAAACCCAGCACTTGGGGGGGGCAGCTGAAGGTGGATCTCTCTGAGAACCAGGCCAGCCTAGTCTACAGAGAAAGTTCCAGGACAATCTACAAAGCTACACAGAGAAACCCTGTCTCAAAAACACCCAACAAATATGAATTACCACTTATAAAATTATATAATTGAAGACAATCCTCTTCTCTCCACCAAATGCTGGATTGCAAGTGTGAACCACCACACTCAATGTATGGGTTCTGGATGAGGAAGAGGGCTCTGTGCATGCTAGGCAAGCTCTCTAACAACTCATCTACATTCCCAGCCCTCTGAATTCTCACTTGTAAAATGGGAATGATAAATTTTGCCTTGCATAGGTGTTTAGTCCAGTATCTGGCTTATAATCAATGATGCAGCTTTCAATTGTTAAGTTAGTGTTGAATCAGTATAACACAGCAGCTAATAGGAGAGGCTTTAGACAGGCAAGATGGCTCAGGGAATAAAGGCACTTGCTGCCAAGTCTGAACCCGAGTTCCATCCCCAGGACTCACATGGTTGAAAGAACAGACTTCTGCAAGTTGTCCTCAGACCTGCATACCTGTATAGTGACACATAAATGCCTCCCCCAGAAATAAATAAAATCTTGAAATGTTTTTTTAAAAAGGCTTTGGAATGATGTAGATCTGTGTTCCAGAACCAAATGTCATGACTTCTAAGCTGGGTGACCTTCGCCAGGAGACCCTCCCTACCTCATCTTCCTCATCAGTGACCTTATCTATATTTTAGTATCTACCTGATAAGGTTGTTGTGAAGTCACATGAGACCAAAGAAATGACCAATAAATGGTGACTCTCCTTGTTACTTCCCTGCCCCCTCCAAACCTGTGAGGGACCAGCAAAATCCAGGGGTCCCAGAGGGGAGACCTACCACTGCAGGTAATCTCATTCCCAGAACATGAGAATGAGTAGGAGCTGCTGTAGCCGGTGTTTCTGAGGGACTTGCAGGTTTCCATCTTCCTGACCTGAATGTAACAATCTTGAAAAGTCTGGCAGCACCTGGAGAGAGGAAGGAACAGCTGAGGAAGGACTATGGACCTAGAGGAGGTCAGTACTCACTTTCAGTCTTTCTCAAGCATGTAAGTATGACTTAAACATGATGTTCTGGAAAAAATTGTCCTGAGGCTTGAGAGTCTGTGTTTTCTATTAAGCATAGATTTACTGAAATTAACTTCTGTGGAGTGTGGTGGTGTCTACCAATAGTCCAAGTCCTTGGTATACAGAGACAGATGGACCTCTGAGTTCAAGTCCAGCATGGTCTCCAGAAGGAATTCCAGGAAACCTAAGCTACACAGAGAACCCCTGTCTGGAAACAAACAAAAATAATAAAGAAACTAAACAAAATATATCATGTCTGGTGAATTTGCATGTTTCTAATTTGTGTCTCAAGAGTTGTCTGCTTGTGTCCTGTCCCCACCAACCCAGACACTCCAGTCTCCCACCAGATGGATCACTCACGTTTCTAACTCATTCTCCACAAATTGTGAACGCCAGAAGGTACAGTAGAAGCCATAGTATTTTAAGTCCGCCAAAGGATCATTCCCAGGGATGATGCACTTGATCATATCATAGAACTGCCTCAGAGCCCGATAGCCGGTGCTGTGTGCAGTAGTGCCTGCTGCAAGAAATCACAGCACACTCTGTCAATCCCACTTTGCTGTACTAGGTGTCTGATTCCTGCCTGCTTGCTTCCTCCTGACTCCCAGCAGCTGCTGCATGGGAGACCAGCGAATAGAGCAGTGTGTGTATGTGTGTGCATGTGTGTGTGTGTGTGTGTGTTGTGTGTGTGTGTGTACACATGCACACGTGTGTGCAGGTGTGTCTTGGCTGAACACAGGTTCACAGGCATGCACTTGTTAACACTCATAAATGTCAGGCCATACAGGAGGAGGAGAGAAGACAGATTTAGGGAGATGGTTTTCTCTATATACTATGTAGGTATTGTAGAGCAAACTGAAGTTAACTGTCTTGCACAGGAAATTGTCTACCTATTAGAGATAGGAGTTGTCCTGTCACCCAGTCTAGCCTCAGACTCTGTAGGAACCCTCGGGTCTCAGCCTCCCCAGTGGTAGGATTATAAATGAACACCACTGTACCTGGCTTGGCTGACTCCCCAGGACTAAGTTCTATAGACATTGCCTTTTGCCTTGCTTGCCTGCTCATTTCTCACTATCAGGACAGACAGCCGCCACACTGTGAGCTGCCCTGTGGTACCATGAGGAGCTGAGAACACTCTCCAGTCAGCAGTCAGGGACAAACTGACCTCTTAGTTCAACAACCCAACAATCCAACCATCTCTTGAGTTTGAAAGCTGCCCCACCCCTGCTCAAGCCTGGGTGAAACTCTAGCCTTAGCCAGAAGTGGGATTCATCACAGTTCTAGCTAAGACCTTGACCCAGAGAAGCACCCAGCACATGCTGATTGTTTTACACTGGAAGAATTAGAAGGAATTTTTTATATGGCCATGCACAGCTCATAGACAAGGATAATGGCCAGATCATCATTGTAATGCCAATATTTGATCAAAAAACTGATCATCAGCTGAGGAATAGGTAAGTGACCAGGATTCAGTCTGCATTGGGATACTTGGTCACCATTCAAATGAAGGAGAAGCCAGATACACATATATTATAATCCCATCACTCTGGAGGCTGAGGAAGGTGAATATCTGAGTTCAAAGCCAGGATGGTCTGCAGAGTGAATTCCAGACCAGCCATCCCTATTCAAAGAAACACTCTCATGTAAAAGGCCAGGGGAAAAAAAGAATTGCAACCCTGTAGGAGCCCAGTTTCAGGTTCCTAGTGGCTTTACTCAGCAGGTCTGATAGAGAGGATGATTGGACCTAGGGCCTGAGTGCAGGTGTCTGAGAGGGTCTGCACTTGGCTTTACTGGTGGGAAGGTTTTTGCTCCACCCCCATGGCATTTCTATAAATACCTTAGGGCAGAGACAGTCAGGGCCCATCGAAATAGGCTCCAGGCCCTCTCGAGGCTATCCTGTATTTTATATCTGTTTATCTCCACTCTCTAAGACCTTCTAATAGTTCTTGGTGCTCTCACTCAAGAAAACTCTGGGGAGCTGTGGGGTTGGTGGGTAAACGACCCACAGAATGGTGCCATGAACAGGGACTAAAGACAAAGGAATCGGGACTAAACAAAAAAGGGAAACAATAACAGTTTTACACGGAGTTTTTGGCAAAAGTATTGAGTTATGTCCTGCCGGGGGGAAAAGGGACATGTCCAGAGTTGCAATGCACTATATATATATATATATATATATATATGAAAGGGCAGGGTTTTTTATCCTGGAGAGAAAAGAAAAAAAACGGACAGGAAGGATATCTGACGCTGCAGTGCAAAAATCTCCTCTATCGAGATTTCTATCTTCTATCTCTTTCTTAATTTCTATCTGTGAAAAATAAGTATAAAGTATAGTGTAGTAATATACTATTAAAAAAACTTAGAAGTGTAAAAGCCTGTAGAAAAAATATTTAAGATAAGTTAGGCAACTAGACAGAAAAACTCTTTAATTTTCTAACTTTGGGTCTATGAATGCAAACTGGGGAAAAAATATTTCTTTGAGCTTTATGAGTAGTTAAAAAGTTCTTCTTTAAGTTTATTGGGCAGAAAAAAGTTTCCTACAGAAGTTTTAGGCCTGGGAACAGCTGAAATACTAAGTCCAAGAAGCAAGAGAAAATGATTTCTCCCCGAGGCAAAAATGCAGGTGTAAGAAGCCAAAAAGTTTAAAGTTCAGAGGTTTGCGGAAAAGTTGGTCTTTTTCTCTCTTGAGAAAAAAAAATCTTTCTCTTAAACTAAAAAGCTTTTCTTGGAAACTTCGAAGGGAAAAATCTCTAAAAACCCTTATCTTTCTCACATTAAATGCTCTCTTTAGTTTTGTGCATGGTGACAGATATGGATCTATTTGCAGCCTTCTACACGTGGATATCCAGTTATGCCAGCACCATATGTTGAAGATGCTTTCTTTTTTCCATTGTACACTTTTGGCTTCTTTGTCAAAAATTATATGTTCATAGGTGTGTGGGTTAATGTCTGGGTCTTCAATTCGATATCATTGGTCTACATGTCAGTTTTTATGCCAATACCAAAGGATACGGTCAACAAGGCAAAGCAACAGCCTACAGAATGGGAAAAGATCTTCACCAACTCCACATCTGACAGAGAACTGATATCCAGAATATATAAGGAACTCAAGAAATTAGACATCAAAATGACCAACAGTCCAATTAAGAAATGGGCTATAGAACTAAACAGAGAATTCTCAATAGAGGAACTTCAAATGGCTAAAAGACATTTAAGGAATTGCTCAACATCCCTAATCATCAGGGAAATGCAAATCAAAACAACTCTGAGATACCACCTTACACCTGTCAGAATGGCTAAGATCAATAACACTGAAGACACTTTATGCTGGAGAGGATGTGGAACTAGGGGAACTCTCCTCCACTGCTGGTGGGAATGCAAGCTTGTACAACCACTTTGGAAATCAATATGGCACTTCCTTAGAAACTTGAGAATAAATCTCCCCCAAGATCCAGCTATAACACTCTTGGGCATATACCCAAGAAATGCTCAATCATACCACAAGAGCACTTGCTCAGCTATCTTCATATCAGCATTGTTTGTAATAGCCAAAACCTGGTAACAACCTAGATGCCCTTCAACTGAAGAATGGATAAATAAATAAATAAATTGTGGCACATATACACACTGGAATACTACTCAGCAGAGAAAAACAATGACATCATGAGGTTTGCAGGCAAATGGATGGATCTAGAAAAAATCTGAGTCTGCAGTTGGGCTGCTGAATCAGGAAAACTGACTGGAGAAAGAGCCCAGCCAGGGCAAAACTGAGAACTAACAAGGAGTAAAGTCTTTTCTATCAGAAAGCCTCTTTTTGAGGAAAGCTTTGTTTTGACTGACTCCCAATGAGGTAGGGAGTGTAGCATGAGGGGTTAATGGCCTCTCTATCCATGAGCTCTGACTGAGAGTGCTGGGACAAAGGGAAGCATCCACTAGGGAGATGGGCCAGGTGAAGGCCTGATGAGGCAAAACACCTGTCCTAATACCAGCTTAGAGATGGCAAAAGCCTCCCTTATTAGAAAAGCAGAAGGTTGATTTTCAGTCTGTACACAAACCACACAGACCCCCCAAAACAGAAACAGATAAAAAGCCCCTACTCTCGGTAGCAGGGAAAGCTGCCACAGTAGTGTAGTGGGTAGCCATTCCAGCTTTGATCTGTACGTTCCAACCCCATTGATGCTTCGGTAACTGTCACGCCTACAAGGCGGGGCCAAGAGAGGGCCCTGAAGACCCGAGATCGGGATATGCCGCCCTCTCTTGGTTCCTGGACCCTGGACACTGGAGGTAGACCAGGCAGAGTTCTCCAGAGAACACCACCAGACTGTGCTACGTCTTCCCCAGACCCTGCAACCTACCTATCCCTTAATTTGTAAGTTACACCACTAATAAACCTCCCTTTTAACTACATGGAGTGGCCTTAATAATTTCACCAATACTGTAGTGTCAGAAATGTTTATGAGGCAGAGGGAATAAACTGGGAACTGTCAGGGAGAAAGACTCTCTGAAGAAACAAAGAAGGGACAGATTCCTCCCCAGAAAGGTGCTAGAGTTTGAGGCAGATTTGGGGAGGACAAAAGCCCCTATCTCCAAAGGCACCTAGCAGAGGAGCAGAGCTGCAGCCTGAGACATCTGAAGCTCTATATCTGGAGGGAAAGGAACAGTGAAAGACTCTGTAGGAGCTATGGAAAACCTCCTTTGTAGATGTTTGGTTTTCACTGACTGGCTAAGGCAAACAGAAGCCCCAGAGGGAAGTTGGTGAAAGGAATGCATGACTCAATGCATGCTAGCAAGGCAAGTGAAGTTCTGATCCGGGGCCAGTGTCAGATGAAGGAGAGACACCTGTGAAAGCCAACTGAGGAGAGAACAGAAATCTCCCAATGTCCCATAATTGAAAACATAAAAGGTTTGGTTCAAATCTCCTGTTGCAAAAGCAAACACTTTGACAGCAAGCACGGTAAAAGAGAGCAGAAATCTCCCGACCTCCCATAGTTGAAAACTCAAAAAGCTTGGTTCAAACCTCCCAGACAAAAAACTTTGAAAGCAACACCAGTAAAAGAGAACTAGAAGTTGACTTTCAGACCCAAAAAGAACTATGGACAAGGAAGTCTGAAAGCTAGCTTTTCACAACAGACTGCTATAGAGAAATGCATTCTGGGAAAGGTAGTTTTTCAGCTGAAGATGGCAATACTGTTCAAAAACTGTTTGTTCAGCTCAGAATGAGGTTTCTCCTCAAAGCAATGCTAGAAAGCTTAACCATACCTCTTGAGAACTCAGATCAGACAAAAAGCTACCTATAAGAGCAAACAAGCCACTTTAAAATCCTTAAAACGAGGGAAAGCAGTTTATACACTGAATGTGGTTTTAGATATGAAGAAACATGGGAAATTTTACAAAGTTCTTTACCTATTAAACAAACAACCTGCTGAATGATTCCTTTGCAAGTCCAATAAGAAGACAAGGAAATGAGCATTCAAAAAAAAATGACTGCTTTATACATGAGAAACTTCAGAAAATCTCTTAAAAAATGGTTGCTTCACACCTGAAAGATCCTTATAAGAAATCAATGCTAAATATCACAGCTGCTAACAATAACATCAGAGGTTAAAGCTAATGAACTGAAAATCATAAATCCTGAAAATGCATTTCCTCTGAGTAAGCCAATGGAGGATATGTTTCATGAAAGAACAGCTATGTTCTTGAATCCTGCGAATAGTAGCAATCTGGGTGAAAATATTGGGCTAATAAAAATCTATCAGAAACATCAGCACTGTCAAACAACTCATGGCTGAAAGACCCCCAGGGGAGATCTTCCCTCAGGAGAGACCCCAAACCCAAGGAACACGTGGAAACCACGGATCAGATGCAAACAGCAAGAGGGTTTATTCAGATACACAGGTACCTGGGGCAAAGTCTCTCAGAGGACCTGGTCCGGGTGGCCATGGGAACTCAGAGCGAAAACTTTTCCCTCCACCTGTGAAATAAGACTGAGGTTAAAGGTTCCCTCGTGAGGCCATCCAACATCCATCATGACCCATTCGGCCTTTCAAAGGGTGATCTATTTATTCTTCTTGACTATAATTCCTTCGTTTTTGGCTCGTGTCTTCACGTCTGACCAGTGGTCAAGCGTGAGGCTCAAGGGGGTGGTGACAGTCTGTCCCATGGCTGTTTCTAGGAGGAGAACGGTTAAACAGAAAACAAAGAACGACAGACAAACGCAAATAAGACTAACACGCGCTGCGTGGCTTCGGTTCCAAACTGAAAGCAAAACCTCAGAAGGAGACTGCGAGGGTCCGGACCCCTCGTCTCCGACCAACACCACGTATCCCTCGGATACGTGAGTGGCCCCGAAAAACCGTGCCCCGGAGGGGACTTCAGACACCCGTGGAACGTCTTCCAGGGTTACGGTGGGCAAAGTCCGAGCTCGTCAGCTCCTTCAGTACCCACCGCCACAGACAGATTATCAGGCGCGCAGACAAACAGACAACACTCAGACAGGACAGGGATGACATATACCGAGGCCGGCCGGCTTACCTCCTGACGGTGGGTCGGTGGTCCCAGGGAGGGGTCTCTATCTCGGTGGGACCTCCAAATGAAAGACCCCCAGGGGAGATCTTCCCTCAGGAGAGAGCCCTGACCCGTCCAGCAGGCCAGGTTATTCGAGGGTCTCGAGGAGGGACCACCTGTGAATCAATGGGGGGCGAGAGGGAAAGGAGACCAAGCGCGTGAAGAAAGACAGAGTCAGTCTGAGTTGTGTCAAGGTCTCCGTTTATTGACTGGGTGTTAGAGCTTATAAACAGGGCTTCAGGTAGGGAGGGGGAGCAGGAGTGAGGAGAGGACAAAGAAAATTTCTAAGGAGGGTCAGCAGAAGGTCGCTTTGGTCCCAGGCCCCTGCAGCTAGCTGATTTAAAGAGGTTTATTTAATCCTACATTCCTAGGTTAGACTAAAAGCCTCTTATTTACACGAGGCTTGATAAATCGTGGCAGGTAACACAAGGTTCAAGACACAGCTGTCCAGAGTCGGTCTCCAACAGTTCCCCCTCTTTTCTCAAAAATGGAACAAGTCCATGTGATCGGGGTTGTGGTGGTCCGAGAGAGCCTCTGTCTTAGGCTATACAGGGGGACTCCCACGCATGACAGGTGCCATGTTGAGCCGGTCTCAACGACCTCTGTACACTGTTGTCTCCTGCGTGGGCCCTGTACTATTCCCGTCATTGAGTACTCTCTAGCAAGACCGTGGGGATGTTAGGGCTTTAGGACACTGAATCTGAGTCCTTGGTGGGACTCCTGGCCGGCCTCCTCGGAATCTACTCTGTGATAATGAATCGAGACGTGTCGTGGTAAGGCCGAATCAATCTGATTTTTGATAAACCGAGTCAACCGCTGAAAGGCCCAGGGACCAAAGGTAATGAGAAGGAGAAGGAAAATAATCAGGGGGGCCAGGAGGGTGGGGATCAGGGTAGAAAGCCAAGGGGATTCTTTAAAGCTTCTATATAGAAGGGCAAACCCTGCTCCTAAGAGCAAGAGCCGCATCTTACTGCAGCCCCATAAAGGCTAATAAAGGAAAAACCCACAAGATTACAATTCCCATACAATTTCGTTTCACAAGATCATGGTCTGGGTACAGAGTGATCACAGACGGGTAATTTGCATCAACAGGTACATTTTCCCTGAAACCTCAAAGGGGAGGGGGGTATCAAGGCGGGAGTGGAATTTACACAAAGGTCACAGTGGTCCTTCCTGGAACACCTGCAACTATACCAGTCACAGTTGAGCACATCTCTTAACAGAAATCTCTTTACATTGTTATATGGTTGCAGGGGAGATTGAACAATGGCTAAGTCAGGTTGCTCTTGGAACTAGATTTATAGTTTATCATTTCCTGGTGCTTGAAATTTTCTCTTTTCCTGAGACTTGGGGGTGTAAGCCTGAAGGGCTAGGGTCTTTCATTACCCCATTTTATTTTTGGCAAATTTTAATCTTAAAACTATGGCATTGCATTAGTAACTCATGGCCTATTTTAGTAACTCATGGCCTGTAATGGCCATGCATAGTTCATGTACAATTAGCCATCTGGTCTCTATGCCAGGAAGTTTTCTTTTGACCCAGCATTTCAGCCTTTTTTGAACAAGGAAAATGGGACGATGTATTCTCTTCTGGAACTGCTTCAAGCTGGCATTGGGGTGTCATTATCAGGGCTCCTACCCCCAAAGGCTGAAAAGCTGGTCAAAGACTGGGCAGGGGGCATTTGTCAGTAGCATGTAGCTGCCTGACCCCATAGGGACAGAGAAGAATCATGTTAGCTGGGCTGGTCCACGTTAGCCTTTAGCACGTCTGGAGTTCACAGTCGTCTGGAGCAGTGGAGTCAGGAATTGAAACTTGGAGGTGTCTGCCAGCCAAGTAGAAATCTGTTGAGACAGATTTAAACTAGGAACAGAGGTTAAAATTTATGAACTTATTTGAAACCTTAGGTCCATACCCTTAGTGATGGGGAAAGCACTAATCCCAAGACCAGGAGAGAGGAAAAATACCATCTTTAGGAATACTTATCTGGGGTTCTTTTGACCTCTGTGGAGTGGATCTATGTTTTTATGACTCTTTTGATCCTTTGAGGCCTTTTTGCAGAATGACATAAAAGTTTTAGATACATTAGTATTACCAATCTGTACTGAAATCCATATTGTAGACAAAGCAGATAATGGGTATCTGTAAAACAGCAGAAGTAGACTTATACCTTTGAATCCCAACAAGAACTACAGATTTGGGCATTTTACTTCTGTCCAGAAAGCCAGGTGTAAGTTGGACAGAGATTTTTGGCCTGGTGAGAAGCACTTTTAGGTTTACATTTAGACATATCTAGATGACATCTAAAACAAATCCAAAATGTTGAGCTTGTGACTGAACAGTAAGTGGTCATTGCTCTATCAGCTCATCAGGACTCCTAAATGTTAAGCTCTGAACCATAGAACAGGAGAGTAATCTGAAACATATCTTATTTTAGACTCATACCCGAACCTTTATGATTTATTTAAATTTTTACATCTTAGAACATTTTTTTTAAAGTGAGCTAAAAGGCTAGCTATGGCCTTGCAGAAGGATCTGGCTGATGGTGCCATGCTGACAAAGTTAGAGCTAGCCTAGCCATCAGTACTATCAGAAATCTGAGAAGGATAAACTATATCTGAGTGCAGACCAAGAAGCTTCAATCCTATAAATCACAGTGATCAATCCCTACACAGGTCTCTATAGCGTTGGAGGTACCAGTCAGAATAACATCAGTCTTCTACCACCATCAAGCCCATAAGGCAGAGTACCTTTTCTGTGGAATAGGGACATGGAAGACGGACAGTGTCCTACTACTTGTCCACAGTCTGGGCTGGGTCCTAGAGGCAGGTGTTGCATTGGGCATCTTGCCCTGTGGTCAGTGTCGTTCGCAATTCAGGTGGCATCTTCTTGTCATTCCATATCTTCTTTGGAGACCTTAGGAGTCATTGCTAGGAGCTGGGGAGCTAGGAGTCTCTGTTTCTGATAGTAAGTTTTTAATCAAATAATTTAAATGTCATATTCATCAGATCATTGACAGGTTTGAGGACCATTATCTATTAAATGTATCTGAGCCAAACAAATCTAGGCCTAATCTTGAAAATATCTCTAAGTTTGGTAATAATGACCAGGCTAATTTGTTCTCCTATAGATATATTAGTCAAATATACCTCTCAGTTTGTTTTTATTTAAATAGAACCGTTTATGCTTTAAACTAGTATCTGGATAGCCAGATGACTAGTATTAACTTGTATTCCTTAACACAGAAGGACATGCATGCAAACTCAGACATTCAAAACCAAACATACATGTGGCCACATTTTCATTCATACCCGCAGAATAGACAGACATTTTTAAAACTATCACCCTTTGGAGTCTCCATGTAACAGCAGAATAGCAAGAGAAAGAAATCTGAAACATGTTTACTTAAACTTTAAAGTTAGACCTTAAAGTTTCATTATATTTTTTTTCAAACACTCATGACATGTTTAAGCCTTTAAATTTTTACATTTTAAACCGTTTCCTCATATCAAAAATCATTTATCTAAATTTGTCTTAACCAACAATAATTTGAAACCAATTTTCTTAAATGATGGCAAGTATTTGTAACACATTGAACTCAAATGACCAAAACCCATGTAAATTTTTATTTTTCCTTTGGAAACAAAAGCATAATTTCCCCAGTATCTTGAACTGGTAATTTAACATTTCTTTTTCAAGCAATATCAGTGTTATGCCCAGATCGAGTCCCCAAAGAAGCCACTGGAGACCTCAGGTACAGAATGCAAAAGCAAGGTTTATTTAAATGAATTTTACAAGCCTCGGCAGGGGGGCTAGTTCCAAACCTCTCACACACAGCAGGGAGGTTGGAAGGAGCAAGTGCCTTTCTTTGTGAGGCTAATACAGACCACATAATTCATCTCCCACCACCCGCGTCCCTCTTTAGGTTCATATCAGTAGTTTTTCATGTTATTTTTATTTCTCATTTGTTTAGCAACCGTATTTAAGAGTTTTATGAGCTGTCTCCCGGGTTTGGGGAATTTGGGGAGTTTGGGATGTTTTATGACCACTTAGTCTCTGTCAGATGGTCATATATCCTAACTCTGTGTTTTCTTAAGTTTCTGTAGTTGATAAAGCCACCTGGAAAAAGGCGTCTAAGTTCTTATCTACATTTAAGAATCCTGGTTTTAGCTTCTTTTTGTCTGTAGGGGATGAAGTTGGAGGGGGAGGGTTACTGAGGTTTCACAATCAGGACAGAGAAGGGTTAACAAGAGAAATTCCTGGCTGGCAGAAGAGACCTTGAAGTTATCACAGTAAAGGAAGGGAGGGGGAGCAGTGGTCATAAAGTTGACTGCCAGTGTTCCTGAAAAAAAAGTTTTTGTTAACTCCTCTGACTAAAGTCAGATTCTCTGTTCAGTGTTCACACAGTTTTGTCAGTTGCAGGCAGCCATTGTCCTGTCCAGAGCAGGACATGAGAATCTTAGCCCGCCTGTACCGAGAGCACGCACCCCCACCCTCGCAGCCAGCTGCCTAAGTCCTGACAGCAAGAGAGCTAGGGAGGGAGGGAGGTGGCCCTCGCTGTGCCTCTCTCTCCTTTTCTCCGGGAAAATAAGGGAGGTGAGTAGCAGAAACAGATGACATTTACACAGACAATCCAAGTACCGGCACATCAGCACTGAGATGATGATGGCCTCACTCACAGCAAGCAAGCCTCTCGATTGTGGCTCGCACATCCTTCTGGTGGGCTAGGCAAAGGTCTAGTGGAGAAGAAGGGGACTGTCCCATAGCGTCCATCACAGTCAAGTCAACAATGAGAACAGTTAACACATTACACACAAGACAAAGGGCACACGAAAAAAACTTTGCCCCAACGAGACAACCAACAAAGCTCCAAGAACAATGACAGCCTGTTGTGCTCTGTGGAGAGTGACCCTCCAGGCTCAATCACACCAAAAACAATCCAGACTTGAGGATCTCTGTCCTTGATCAAACAGACATCTGGGGGCTTTCGCATCCCTGTCAGTCAGACATGTACCTTATTTCTTGGAAGAGAAACAGAGTGTAAAGTAACAATGACCACAATAAAACATACAAAAAACTCCCACAGAATGGCTCTAACAATTTCCCGGGACAAAATACAAAGTGGCACTTCTTCCCACCATGGGGAAAGGTACCCAAAGATGCTCCTCTCCTGAGCACTCCCTGGAGGAGACTCCTAAAATCAAATGGTCACATCTGAGGTGGCTCCAAATGGCTGGGGACTAGGGGGTCCCTTGCCCAAATCAGGGAATGAGACGTCTCTCTTTCCCTCCCAGGATCACTGTCTGGACACGTCTGTCCCAGTGAGCCTGCAAAGTACAAATCAGTCGACTGGCACAAAACTTAACAAGACAAGAAAGAGATATCGACAAGACAGAGAGCGCACTTACTGGTAGATGTCAATAAACCTCTGGACCCTTGAGGGTCCCGGTGGGGTCTTTTGGTCTTTTGTTCGATGTGATTTGTGGCAACCTCACTCTTACGGTCTGCTGGGACGGACACATCGTTTAATAGATCCTCAGCAAGTGCCAGAATATGTGACACCCTACTATCCTTTTCTGAATCCTTTAAAACATCTCTGATTACTCCATAGAAACTAAAGAATACATCAGGGACATTCTCTCCGTCCCTAAGCAAGTTATTGATATCCTTTCTGACTTTATTCCACGTCAAAGGGTGGATGCCCGGGCCATTAATAACCAGCCAGGGACATTTTTCTTCCACAAAATAGAAAAACTTAATTAAATCTTTTTTCTTTCTTTCTTTTTGACTCTTATTCCCCTCTCCCTGAAATCTTCATTTCCTTAATGAAGAGAGCCTCTTTAGAGAGCACTTTACCCATTGATTAGTGAACGGCACTTACCTCAAGGCTGCCCGCGGTGCACGAGTGATGCTGTTGGGGCCCCTCTACCCTAGTGAGTCTGGCCAGACCCCGTTTTCTGTTTGCCGTCCAGTAGTGAGTCGCCGTGCCTCGAGCCCCACGTTCGGGCGCCACTTGACCCATCCAGCAGGCCAGGTTATTCGAGGGTCTCGAGGAGGGACCACCTGTGAATCAATGGGGGGCGAGAGGGAAAGGAGACCAAGCGCGTGAAGAAAGACAGAGTCAGTCTGAGTTGCGTCAAGGTCTCCGTTTATTGACTGGGTGTTAGAGCTTATAAACAGGGCTTCAGGTAGGGAGGGGGAGCAGGAGTGAGGAGAGGACAAAGAAAATTCCTAAGGAGGGTCAGCAGGAGGTCGCTTTGGTCCCAGGGCCCTGCAGCTAGCTGATTTAAAGAGGTTTATTTAATCCTACATTCCTAGGTTAGACTAAAAGCCTCTTATTTACACGAGGCTTGATAAATCGTGGCAGGTAACACAAGGTTCAAGACACAGCTGTCCAGAGTCGGTCTCCAACACACCCCAAACCCAAGGAACACGCCGAAACCACGGATCAGATGCAAACAGCAAGAGGGTTTATTCAGATACACAGGTACCTGGGGCGAAGTCTCTCGGAGGACTTGCACGCCTTCCCAGGGCAAGGGGGACTTTTTATAGGATCCCAGGGGCAGAGGCGTGGTTACAGAAGCGAGAAGCATAGTTACAGGTTTCCTATTGGTTGTTTCGAAGAAGGCCAGGGTGAACTTGGGAACGTATTCTTAATTCTCAGAAATTTGATGTGTGTGGCTGACTTGGCCTTGCCCAGGCTACAGTGGGTGTTTTTCCAGCCCAGCTGCTTATTCCTCAAGGCCAGGGGGCCAACCATAAATCTCCTGATTTGACTCAACGCTTTTTCTCCCAAGGCCGGTGGCCGACCACAGTTATGTCTCTCTCAAGGCCGGTGGCCGACCATAGCTATCTCTCTCAAGGCCGGGTGGCCAGCCATAGTTATCTCTCTCAAGGCCGGATGGCCGGCCACAGCTGTGAACTTCTGTTTTTTCTGGTTCTGGCCTTTCAGAATGGCATTTCTTAGGCTAAGTTATTGGGACGGGGGGCGGGGGGCATTTCATTGGCCCAATGCCCCATGTCCTCATAATGGAGTGGGGGTCTTTCATGGCCAATACAGCTTTAAAAAAATTAAGAAGGGGGAAATTTGTATCAGAGTTTGGTGATAAGTTTGAAAAGCAGCTAAAACAATGCTCCTGATTAAAGAAATTCTATAGATCTAAAACTTATCTACTTCTTATCTACACTTACATCATGGCCACTTTCTACAAGCTTGCAAGGTTCCAGCTTGCAGTCCTGGGAAAGTAGGAGAATGAAGAGGCTTCCAGACTGCAGAGGAGTTTTAGACAATTGTAACTAAGTTTCAGCAATGTTTTCAGATCTGCTGAATGTAGCTAGAGTTTTCCTGCCTGGCCCACGGTCAGGACAAATCTTTGTCACCCGCCAGTCCCACAGCCACTCAGACCCAACCAAGTAAACACAGAGACTTATATTGCTTACAAACTGTATGGCCGTGGCAGGCTTCTTGCTAACTGTCCTTATATCTTAAATTAACCCATTTCTATAAATCTATACCTTGCCACTCGTGGCTTACCGGCATCTTCACATGCAGCTTGTCATGGTGGCGGCTGGCAGTGTCTCTGACTTAGCCTTCCACTTCCCAGAATTCTTCTCCTCCTTGTCCTACCTGTACTTCCTCCTTCCTTGACTACTGGCCAATCAGTGTTTTATTTACTAACCAATCAGAGCAACACATTTGCCATACAGAACATCCCACAGCAACTGAAGGCTGCAGGTCTGGAACCCCATTCCAATTTAGACAACTATCTTCTCCTGTTGGAAAACTCTCTGTGGAAACAGAATATTCTTTACAAGGTTTTTATTCTCTTCACTTCTTTTTTCTTGCTTTTGGGTTTGCTGTAAACTCTGAATAGAGTTGTTATAAAACATTTGAAATGCATAGCAACAGAAGTCACTAGGTCCCAGAGTTAAGAGAGAGCCATTAAAGAATTAAACTCTTGTTTCTCAAGAACTTTCAGAATGATAAGCTCTGAGTTTTAGAAATGATTTGCATACTTCCTGTCTAGTTAAGAGAATCTTTCTAATAGAGGTAGTGATAATAATTAGGAGTAAGAAGTAGAAAATTATTTCTGTCTTGTTAGAAGACGTTAAATCTCTTCTAAGTGTTAAGAAATCTTTAGGTGTTTGCTAAGTTAGATATATGCCAATGGTTGCCCTATGGAGAGTTTGTTCAATATAGATTAGTAAAACACATCTATAGAATTTGTTTAAGTCATGTAGAAAGTGGCGATGATGTAAGTGTAGAAAGAAGTAGATAAGTTTTAGTTCTATAGAATTTCTTTAAGAATATAAACTTGTAAGAAGAATCTAAGGTAGTCCTAAGACATGTAGTAATAAGCTTGTAAGAAGTGTGTAAATTCAAATAAGAATATAAGAAAGATGCTAGTTGTAAATGTCAGTTTAAATAAGAATATAAGAAGTACATGTATAAGTAAATATGTAAGTATATGTTGGAGATTGCTGTGAGCCACAGCCTGAGTGCAGGTATCTGAGATGGTCTGTACTTGGCTGTGCTGGGGGAAGGTCTTTTGCTCCACTCCCTTGTCCTTTCTATAAATACCTTTGGACAGAGACAGTCAGGACCCATGGGAATAGGTTCCAGGTCCTCTAGAGGCTATCCTGTAATTTCTCTTTATCTCCACAATCTAAACCCATCCATCCAATATTTCCTGCTGCTCTCACTCAAGAAAACTCTGGGGAACTGTAGGGTTGGTGGGTAGGCTCCCCTTGCCCCCTGAACCCTAAACCAGAACATTAAGTATGACCATTGCAGAACAGTGCATTGAAGACAAGGGGGGTTGTAGGACACCCAAAGGGAACAAGTGTCCTACCTGTGAGCAGAGCAATCAGCAGAAGAAGTTTCATTCTGAGTGTGTGGAGGACTCAAGTGACTTCTCCCTTTAGAGTTCTGTATGTAATCATAACACTTGGAAGGTTGAGGCAAGTCTTGGCTAGAATGTTGAGTTAGAGGACATCCTGACCCAGAATTATATAATCCTGTAAAATAATAATAAGGGCAGAGAGATGGCTCTACAGTCAGGAGCACTGATGGGCTTGTGTGGGACCCAGGCTCAGAGCCAGGAGCCACCAGGCAGCTCACAACTGCCTATGACCCCGGTTCTGGAGGATCAGACCCCTTCTCTGGCCTCTATAGGCACTGCTCACGCTCAGTTCACAGACACACATGCAGGTAATGGGCTGATATGCATAAAATAAAAGTCAATGTTTTTAAAAGGAAAAGGAAATTCACATTGTCAGGGCACCTTAGCCCCAAGGGAATGGGTGCCAGGGCAATATGGCAGAGACAGAAGGGACTTCATTGCTTGGGTAGGTGACTGTAGTGCTTTCCTAAGGAGTCATCTGAGTTGACTTAGAGGGTAAAGGTGCCAACTGTTGTGAACATGGGGTGAGCAGGGAAACCCAACACACAGGCTATGAGGACCAATAGGAACCCCAAACCAGAACTTCAAGTGTGAACAGCAGGGCCTGTACATTGAACACAGGGGAGATGGTGGGCACTCAGAGGGGACAAGGTCTAATCTGTGAACAGAGTGACCAGCAGAAGAAGTTTCATCCTGAGTGAGGGGAGGACTCAGTGACTTCTCTTTAGAGTCCTGTAGCTGTGTTCTGACAGTGTCCAGTCAGCTCACGGCCCCTGTGACTACTGTGTGTGTAGCACAGAAGTGGATTATGTGCACCCTCACACAGAGTCCCAACCTGCAGAGCTGCTGTAGATGGTGACAGAGCCTGAATCAGTGCTGTCCCAGAGGCAAAGAGAAATGGCTAGCTCAACACCTTAACAAGCTTAGGTCAGTTATGGGCACAAGTCCCTCCCTGGTGGATGATTTGGGATCAGAAGATGATATAGACATTGCTTCTCGTGTTGGGTCTGAGGGATGCTGATAGTGATGTATTGTCCCAGGCAAAGGTAGCTGGAGCCTTCAATCCTCCATGCTAACTGTATAAACTACTTGATAAATCTGTCCCAAGAACCTGACATGGCCTATGAGGTAGGTCCAGTTACATGTTCAATCTTTAATTAGTTAATCAATTAATTAATGTTTGTTGTTTGTGTGAAAGAGAGACAGAGACAGAGACAAGAGAGCACTTATGTGCATATGTGGAGGTCAGAGAAGAACTCTGTGGAGTCAAGTCTCTCTTTCTTCCTTTAAATGGGTTCCAGGAATAAACTCAGATCAAGAGCCTTGTATTGTAGGCTGCATCTCGCTAACCTACAAACTTCATTTAAGAACTGGAAATGTGGGCAGGTGGTGGTGGTGGTGGTGGAGTGCATGCCTTTAAAGTCAACACTCAGGAGGGAGAGGCAGGTGAATATTTGAGTTTGAGGCTAGCCTGGTCTCAGAGTGAATTTAAGGACAGCAGGAGATATAAAAACACTGTCTACAACAAAAAAAAAAACATAAATATTTAAAAAGTCACAAAACAATTGCCAGCCCAGCAGATGTGCCCAAGGGCCAATATGATGCAGGAAATCCTTCAGCTGAGGCTCTCCCTACCCAGTGTGTGAAGCTGACAATCAACCATTGGAGGGCATGGAGAGATGTTTTAGCACTTAAAATCACATTCTGCTCTTGCTGAGGACCAGGGTTCAATTCTCGGCAATCACATGGTGGCCTGTGAACAATGTCTGCTGGTCCAATACTCACTGGCCTCTGCCTTTGACCATCTGTCATGTACCCTGTAACTTAGCATACTAGCACCTCTTTTTCCCCACTACTCACTTCTTCCCTGGATACAAACCATGTAAGGTGAGTTGAGTTAGTTTTCCCAATATTCAAGAACCCCCTACCTTCCCAGCAGGACTCTGGACAGCCACTACCAACTACTACCAATCACTGTGCCTGGGCAGGTGGCTCTAGCTGCACCTGTTGCTCACCAGGCCTGACCTTGAGAGGGGTGAGACATGAGTTTGAGTCATGGGTGGGAATGAGTTTGGGGGTGAAAAGGCTGAAGACTGGGCAGCTGTTCACTAAAGGAAAAGAGAGATCCATGTAGCCTTTAGCCAATGAGACATCTCATTCCTAAATCTGGTTGCTCATGGAACCAGAGATTAACCTGGCTTCACCTGTGGATTTAGGTGATAAAGAAAGGTACAGAAGAGGATGTTCTCTCTTTTGTTTCTTGAAAAAAGTTAGGCTGCTGTGTACTTTACTGGGACAATTATCCTATGCTGTGTGTTTAGACACAGTGAAGACTGGAAGGTCACCGGGCTGTAATCCTGCCTTCCCATCATTTACAGTCAGTCCAGTTTGGATTCCTATATCCCACTTCTTATGTGAGTTCACAGAAGAAGCACGTTGAGTCCAATACTTTTGGGGACAAGATGTTCCTTTAGTGCCGCTGTGACACTGCTTCTTTCTCTCTTCTCTCCCATCCTTCCTCTCTGTCTTCTCTTTCCTTCTCTCTCCACCCCTCCCCTCTGTTGTTTGTTTGTTTGTTTTGTGTTTACTCTTTTCCCCTTTGTCACTTGCTCTTTTGGGGACTCACTACTCAGTTCCTACATAAATAATACACATGGAGACTTAGTATTACTTACGAACACCTGGCCTTAGCTTGGCTTATTTCTAGCCAGCTTTACTTCATTTAAGTTACCCTGTCTATCTTTTGCCACTGGAATTTTGCCTTTCCTACTTCTGTATATCTTACTTTCACACTTACCCTATGACTGACATGTGACTGGGTGGCTTGGTGGCTTGGTCCCTACCTCCTCCTCTTCTTGTTCTCTTGCTCCTTCTCCTTCTTCTCTTCCTTCCAGATTTATCCTCTCTTTATTCTCTCCGCCTGCCAGACCCTCCTATCCTTTCTCCTGCTTTGCTATTGGCCACTCAGTTCTTTATTAGACCATCAGGTGTTTAACACAATCAAAAAACAAAGCTTCACAGAGTTAAACTAATGCAACATAAAAGAAGGAAACACATCTTTGCATCATTAAAACAAACATTCTATAGCATAAACAAAAGAAACCCATCTTCAAAGAATATTCCACAACAGTTCCCCCTTTTGTCTAAATAAACAGGAGAGGTTTTAAAGTTAAGATAGTAAAACTATATGCTACAAAGCAGTTATCAAGTAAGAATTACATATACAATGTTCAGCCCATTTGTACTTAGCAAATTCAGAGAAAAACACTCCATCATCATGTCATCTTAGTTACTCCAAAGTTCTATACCTAATTTACTTTCTATCACAATTAAGGAAAACTGCAACTATAACTATCAAGCCTTCCACTCCATCCAAGACCCCTGAGTAAACAGGAAGTGCATTTAAAGCAACTTCTAAATCTCTGGAAGTGACAGAGACACCTGACTGCCTGGACAGTCACTCAAAGTTCTTCTGTGACTGTTGTACCCAGAGTCTCCCAAAGCCTACTGAGGGACCAAACCCTATGCAAAAGAGAGAATCTTTTTTATTGTGAATTAACTCGGGACCCTCCATCCACCTTACTCAGCAGCAGAGCAGGAGAGACCTTCAGTAGCAATGGGGCAGAGTTTTGAAAGCAAGGGGCGCTTGGGGTCTACAGACTACATAGGAACAGACTCCAGATTGGTTTATACCAGGGCAATCATGTTAGTAACTTTTTTTATTTAAAAAATTTATGTATTTATTATGTCTACAGTGATTTGACTGAAGGCCAGAGGAGGCCATCAGGTCTCATTATAGATGGTTGTGAGCCACCATGAGGTTGCTGGGAATTGAACTCAGGACCTTTGGAAGAGTAGCTAATGCTCTTAACTGCTGAACCATCTCTCCAGACCTGTTAGTAATGTTTAATTGGCTAGGATCCATTGAGTGTTAAAGTTATCCATTTTGGGGCAGGCCTGGACAAGTCCCAGGCTTTGTCTTTGAGCTGCCAAGGTGGAATGCTGGTCTAGCAAGTACTGACTGTGGGGGCTGACTCAGTGGCCCCCTGGCTCTGTCTTTGACTCATGGACATAGCTCTAAGATGGTGAAGGGTTCCACACATTAGACAATTGAATGAACCTTAGCAGTCAGAGTACGTGCAGAAAGGGAGCTACTGCAAGGACTATGTCTTTTGTTCATGGCCCTCCCAGAAACTGCTTGCTCAAGTCTCAAGAAACTCAGATTGAGGCCTGATCTCTGAGAGAAGACTGGGCAGCCTGTTATGGTGTCCTCTGGTCCTTTCAAACGTTTGTGCATCCATCTTCAGGCTACAGGTCCAGAATATCTGGCAGACTTTTCAGTGTAACAGGAAACGTGAAGGTCTCTCATGCCTCCCACTGGCAAAGTTTGTCAGTTGCTTTCTTCTGGGTCCTGTAGAATGTCTGTCTGGCAGACTCTTCTGGGAAGCAGGAACCCAGGAGAACCATCCTGCCTTGCTTTGGCAAACTTCAGCAGTCGCTTTCCTTTGGGTCATGCATGTCCAGTTTATACAACATACTGTCAAGCAGTCAAGGCAAAAGCAATTTTTGTCCAAATGGCTAGCTTTGCCACTATGAAGGCAAACTCCTATGGAGATACTTTGATGCCCATCACTTTCTCTGAAGTAAATTGGTGTTGCCAGGAGCAGATGTGTCTCATTGTCATGAAAAACCTTAGGGGATTAAACATCTTAAATGCCATATTCTGTACATCTTTGAATTGTTTGAAAATTATCTGTCTAATATATACCTATTTGACCTTGAGAACATACCAAATGTGACTACAAGGTTGATTATTATAAATTAAATACCAACTTCATTGGTTTATTTTCTTTCTTTTGTTTTTTTTTAACTTTTCAAGACAGGGTTTCTCTGTATAGCATTTGGAGCCTATCTTGGAACTCACTTTGTAGACCAGCCTGGCCTCAAACTCACAGAGATTCACCTGCCTCTGCTTCCTGAGTGTTGGGACTAAAGGTGTGCCCCCCACAACCCTTCCCGAGACTTTATTTTTAAACTATTCCTTTTTTTCTGTGCATATACCTTTTTTCTTGTCTTAAACCTACACACATTACTAAACACACTGGAAGTGTTCAGAGGTTTTACATCTGCATCTCTTTCACTGTGTTTCTTTTAGACTTTTTAGTCTGCGTGAACAAAAATCTGCTAAGTGGTGAGGCTAGGATCTCCATGCTGCTCTAGCAACTGAATCTGCCCGCTTCTCCATTCATGAGAGACAAGCTTAAAGGTCTTGGCCTGATAGCGAAGGTTCATCTGACCAGGAACTGCATTCAACCTTTCTAGAGCTCTAGAATGCCAAATGCCAATGCTTGTACTGGGGCAGGTGTTTTTACTTAGTTTTTCTTCCTACTTAACAGACTGGTTGCTCAAGAGCTCACTGTCCCATAGAAACCCTTAAAGGAAACTGATCCTCTTTTTTTTATTTTTTTTCAAAACTTTCTCAGGCCCTATGTAAATACGGCCCATGGTGGTACTCCAAAATGTTGTTCTTGTTGTTTACTCTTTTATGTTTCGGTTCTTTGCTCTTTGGGGGGCCAACCACCCAGCTCCTTATAAACAATATACCAAGACTTACTGTTACTTATAAATGCCCAGCCTTAGCTTGGCTTATTTGTAGCCAGCTTTCCTTAATGTAAATTATCCAGTTGACCTTGCCTCTTGGCGTTTTCCTTTACTTACATCTGTATATCTTACTTTCACACATACTCAGTGACTGGCCCCTAGCGTCCTCCTCTCCACGTTCTCCTGTTCCTTCTCCTTCTTCTCACCCCAACCAGATTTCTCCTCTATTCATTCTCTCTGCCTGTCAGCCCTGCCTGTCCTTTCTTTCTCCTCACTAATGGCCATTCGGCTCTTTATTAGACCCTCAGGTGTTTTAGACAGCTTCACAGTGTTAAACAAATGCAACATAAAAGAATACGACACAATGCAGAGTACTAAGCACAGTAGGATCACAGGCTGGAAGCAGATGCAGAGATCCACAGCCAAGCACCAGGCTGAGCCCCAGGAGTCCAGTCAAAGAAAGGGAGGAGGGATTCTATGAACAAGAGGGGTCAAGATCATGTGGGGGATATTATCTACAGAGACACCTGAACCAAGATGGTAGGAACTGACACACTTTAGACTGACAGGTGTGGAACATGCATGGGACTGGACTAGGCCTCTGCATACAGGAGACAGTTGTGTAGCTTGGTCTGTTTGAGGGGCCAGTGGCAGTGGGATCAGGATCTACCCCTGGTGCATGAGCTGGCTAATGGAGCCCATTATCTATGGTGGGACAACTTGCACAGCCTTGATGCAGGGGCAGGTGTCTTGACCCTTCCTGAACTGAATGGATCAGGTTTTGCTGACTCCCCCAGGAGGCCTTAGGGGAGGAAGTGGGGGGAGAGCAGGAGGAGGGATGAGAGGCTGGGTTTGGTGGGTTTGTAAAATGAATAAAAAATTGTAAATAAAAATAAAATGTTTAAATGTTTAAAAAGCAAAAGAAAAGAAAGCAAAACATCTTTGCCTCATTAAAACAAATGTTCCACAACATAAACAATGTAACACATCTTCAAATAATATTCCACAACACCCCTCCCCTCCTTTCCTGTACCTTTCCCTGCCTCAGCTCACCCCCTCCATCCCTTTTCTGTCCCCTCTACCCCCCAATTATCTCATATTGGCTTCTTCTCATTTTTTATGAGACAGAGTATCTTTGTGTAATACTCCTGATCAGCATGTAAGAGCACTTTCTATTCTTTCTGAGGACCAGGAGTTCAATCCTCAACAACCACCACTTGGTTGCTGGGGAATAATGTCTGCTGGCCCAATGCCCTCTGGCCTCTGTGTTTGGCCTTCTCTCATGTTCCTCTAATTTATCACCCCAACATCTCCCCCCTCCACTTCTCCCGTTCTGCCTCGATAAAAACCATGTACATGGGGAGCTGAGTTTGTCTCCATGCTCAAGAACCCCATGACCCTTCCAGCAGGACTCTGGACAGCCACTATCAAACACTACCAGTCACTGTGCCTGCGTAGGCGGCTCAGGCTGCAGCTGTTGCTCACCAGGCCTGACCTTGGGAGGGTCAAGGCCTGAGCTTTGGGACTCCAGTAGGGATGGGGTTGGGGTTAGAGACACGGAGGACTGGACAGCTGTTCACTAAAGAGAGTGACTGACAACCATGTAGCCTTATACCAGCCAATGAGACAGGTTATTCCTGAACCTGCTTGAACAGGGAGCCAGAGATTCATCTGGCTTTATCTTCAGAGTCCCAAGATAGAGAAAGGCAGAGAAGAGGATGTGCTCTGTTTTGTTTGTCACAAAGTTCGGCTGCTGTGTGCTTTATTGGAACAATTATCCTGTGGCATGTTTTTAGGGACAGGGAAGACTGGAAGTCCACCAGGATGTAATCCTGCCTTCAGGTCATTTACAGCCACTCCAGTGTGGTTTCCTATATCCAACTTTTTTCCCAACATTTATTTATATATTATGTGTTCTGAATGTATGCCTGCAGGCCAAAAGATCTCTTATAGATGGTTTGTGAGCCACCATGTGTTGGCTAGGGTTGTTAGGGATTGGACTCACCTCGGGAACCATCTCTCCAGCCCCTATATCCAATTACAAATGATGGGTGCACAGCAAAAGTATTTGAGTCCAGTTTTTTTTGGGGGGGTGTCTTTTTTTGAGACAGGGTTTTCTATAGCTCTGGAGTCTGTCCTGGAATTGGCTCTATAGACCTGGCTGTCCTCCAACGTGCAAATATCTGCCTATTTAGTAAGGTTAATGTATTAAAAACAAGATGTATATACATAATATACAACATAATATATAATACATATAAACATAATACAATATATAATATATCATAATATGTAATATACAGTGTGTATGTGTGATTATTATGTGTTTATACAAATTTGTATTTATAGAGATGCTAATGTTCTGATAGGCAGAAATAGGAAGCTACTCAAATATATAACAATTGACTGAAATAATACTTTTGTGTAAACATATAATGTATGTTTCAAAGCAATGGTTTAATGATGATCTAGAAATATTTATAAAATATATTATGAAATTGTTGTTTTGACTATGTTTATTAAGAATCGATATAATAAAACCCAAGTATTTAAGAAAAAAAAGATCTGCCTAACTCTGCATCTCCAGTGCAGGGAATAAAGGCCTGCATAGACACCTCCCAGCAAGTCCTGAATTTTTAGAGCAAGATGTTCCTTTATTGCCCATGTGACACTGAATCTTTCTCTCTTTTCCCATCTCCTGTGTCTTTCTTTCCTTCTCTCCCCGTCTCTCCCCTCCTTTCTTTCCGTTTTCCTTCCTCATCTTTCCACTCTCCTTCCCCTCCCTGTCCCCCCTACATACCTATGTATCTCTGGCTGGCTTCTTCTTTATTTTGATATTGAATTGTTGTTTGTTTGTTTTTTAGTTTTTTGAAACAGGGTTTCTTTAACAGTCCTGGATGTCCTGGAACTTGCATTTAGACCAGGATTGCAAAGAACTCAAGAGACCTGCCTACCTCTGCTTCTGTTTCTGCATCCCAGATTGCTGGGATGAAAGGCATGGCTGGAATCATCACCCACTCTTCAAGGTGTTTGCTCCCTAGAAACATCTTTCCCATTAACCTTGAGTTTCAAGGAATAGACAGGATTGTGTTCTCTGAGGATCTAGTTATGTTCTATAGACAGAGAATACAATCACCAATGCTGAGTTCTTTCTATATGTGCTTTATTAGAGGGGGCAGTGAGTTGAGTACCGACCACAACCAGGCAGGCAGGGATGGTGTAGGCAGTCACTGAGGTCATAAGTCTAATAGTCAACCGTTTTGTATTCAATGTAGTATGGATTCTGAAAGAAGCAGATGGCGGCCTCACGGTCACAGTTGCAGATGAAGTTCTCACAGGGATTGTTTTTGTCTGCAGGGAAACAAGAAAGGAAGTTGAGTGGAGCCCATGATCCCGATCCCTATGACCTATGGCCAAAAGGAACAGGTTGCCCTCCCATTGATGCAGCTTTGGTCTGAGAAACAAAGCACACAAAAGGACATTGGGTTGTCCAAACTGCTGGAACACACTTATAATAAGAACATTAGTTGTGGGCTGGGGAGATGCACAGTTGGTAAAGTGTTGACATACAATCCTGAGGGCCTGACCTAGGATGCCCAGAGACCATATAAAAATCAAGGTGTGCTTGGGGCATCTCTAACTCTGTTGGGAAGTGGGAAGCACAGATTCCCAAAATTTGTTGGTCAGTTAGGCTAGCTAAAGGTGAGCGTCATGTTTAGTGAGAGAGAGAGACCCAGGCTCTAAAGACATGGTGGAGAGTGACTGAAGAAGACACAGGAAGCCAATTCACTCCTATACATAAAAATAAACACATATATTTAATTCTAAAACCTATAAAACTACAATTATCAGCCAGACAGTGGTGGCTCACACCTTTAATCCCAGCGCTTGAGAGGGAGAGGAAGGTGGATCTCTGAGTTTGTAGCCAGCCTGGTCTATAGAGCAAGTTCCAGTTCAGGCTCCAAAGCTACACAGAGAAACTCTGTCTCAAAAAAATTAAAAAAAAAAACAAATATGAATTACTGTTTATAAAATTATAGAATTGAAGACAATCCTCCTGTCTCCACCAAGTGCTGGATTGCAGGTGTGAACCACCACACTCAATGTATGGGTTTGGGAGGAGGAAGAGGGCTCTGTGCATGCTAGGCAAGCTCTCTAACAACTCATCTACATTCCCAGCCCTCTGAATCCTCATCTGTAAAATAAAAATGATAAATGTTGCCCTGCATAGGTGTTTACTCCAGTATCTGACTTATAGCCAATGATTCAGCTTTCCGTTGTTTAGTCAATATGGAATCAGTATAACACAGCAGCTAAGAGGAGAGGTTTTAGAGAGGCAAGATGGCTCAGGGAATAAAGGCACTTGCTGCCAGGTCGGAACCCACGTTCCATCCCCGGGACTCACATGGTTGAAAGAGAGAACAGACTTCTGCAAGTTGTCCTCAGACCTCCGCACCTGTGTTGTGCACAGAAATGCCTCCCCCAGAAATAAATAAAATCTTGAAATGTTTTTAAAAAGAGGATTTGGGATGATGTACATCTGTGTTCCAGAACCAAATGTCATCACTTCTAAGCTGGGTGACCTTGGGCAAGTGGCCCAACCTTCCTTATCTTCCTCATCAGTGACCTCATCTATATTTTAGTGTCTACCTGATAAGGTTGCTGTGAGGTCAAATGAGACCAAGAAAATGACAACTAAATGGTGAATGTCCTTGTTAGTTCCCTGTCCCTTCCAAACCCCTGAGGGCCAAGTAGAATCCAGGGGTCCCAGAGGGTAAACCTACCACTGCAGGTGACCTTATTCTTAGAACATGAGAATGAGTAGGCGCTGGTGTAGGGGTTGTCTATGAGGGATTTGCAGCTTTCCATCTTCATGACCTGACCGTAGCAATTGTGAAGAGTCTCGCAGCATCTGGAGAGAGGAAGGAATAGCTGAGGAAGGACTATGGACCTACAGCAGGTCAGTTCTCACTTTCAGTCTTTCTCAAACATGTGAAGATGACTTAAACATGATGTTCCAGAAGAAATGGTCCTGAGGCTTGAGAGGCTGTGATTTCTATTAAGTATATATATATTGAAAGCAACTTCTGAGGAGTGTGGTAATGTTTACCAGTAATCCCAGTACTTGGTAAGCAGAGGGAGATAAATCTCTGAGTTCAAGTTCAGCATGGTCTCCAGAAGGAATTCCAGGAAACCTAGGGCTACACAGAGAACCCCTTTCTGGAAACTTACAAACAAAATGTATTATGTCTGGTGAATTTGCATGTCTCCTATTTGTGCCTCATGAGATGCTCTGCTGTGTCCTGTCCACACCAACCCAGATAATCCAGTCTCCTACCAGATGGAACACTCACGGGTCTAAATCATCCTCTGTAGTGTCTGAGCTCCCAAAGCCACAGTAGGAGGCATAGTCGTGGTACTCCGCCAAGAGACCATTCCCAGGGATGATGCACTTGATCACATTGTTGAACTGAGTCAAAGCCCGACGGCTGATGCTATGTGCAGTAGCGCCTGCTGCAAGAATGCACAGCACACTCCATCAATACCACTTGGCTATTACCAAGGGTCTGATGCCCGCCTGCTAGCTTCCTCCTGACTCCTACCAGCTGCTGCATCATGAGAACAGTGAATAGAGCAGTGTGTGTGTGTGTGTGTGTGTGTGTGTGTGTGTGTGTGTGTGCAAGTGTGTGCAAGTGTGTGCAAGTGTGTGCAGGTGTGTGCAGGTGTGTGCTTGCCTGCACACAGGTTCACAGGTATGCACTTGTTAACACTCATAAAATGTCATGCTATACAGGAGAAGTCCAGAAGGCAGTTTTAGGGAGATGGTTTTCACTCTCTACCATGTAGGTATTTTAGAGTCACCCGACTTGGGCAGATAGTTGTCTACCTATTAGAGATAGGGAGTTGTCCTGTCACCCAGGCTGGCCTCAGACTCTGTAAGAACCCTCTGGCCTCAGCATCCCAAATGGTAGGATTATAAATGAACATATATATATATATATATATATATATATATATATATATATATATATATATATATATATATACTGTACCGGGCTGGGCTGACTCCCCGGACTAAGTTCTATAGTCACTGCCTTTTACCTTGCCTACCTTCTCATTTCTCACTGTCAGGACAGACAGCTGCCACACTGTGAGCTGCCCTGTGGTCCCTGTGTTGAGGAGCTGAGAACGCTCTCCAGTCAGCAGCCAGGGACAAACTGAACTCTTAGTTCCATAACCCAACAATCCAACCATCTCTTGAGTTTGAAAGCTGCCCCACCCCTACTCAAGACTAGGTGAAACCCTAACCTTAGCCAGCAGTGAGATTCATCACAGTTCTAGCTGAGATTTTGAGGCAGAGAAGCATTGAAGACAAGAGAGATGGGGAGTCACCCAGAGGGAACAACGGTCCTAACTGTGAGCAGAGTGACCAGCAGAAGGAGTTTCATCCTGAGTGTGTGGAGGACTCAAGTGACTTCTCTCTTTATAGTTCTGTATATAATCCTAACCCTTGGGAGGCTGAGGTAAGTCTTGGCTAGAATGTTGAGTTGGAGGACAGCCTGAGCCAGAATTATATAATCCTGTGGGGGAAAAAAGAATAAGGACTGAAGAGATGGCTCTGAAGTCAGGAGCACTTGTTGAGCTTGTGTGGGACCCAGACTCAGGTCCAGCAGTCACAAGGCAGCTCACAACTGCCTATGACTCCAGTTCTAGAGGATCAGACCCCTTCTCTGGCCTCTGTAGGCACTGCTCACACTCAGTTCACAGACACACATGCAGGCAAAGGGCTCGTATACATAAGATAAAAGTCAATGTTTTTTAAAAGGAAAAGAAAAATCACATTGTCAGGGTACCTTAGGACCAAGGAAATGGGAGCCAGGGCAATATGGCAGAGACGGAAGGGACTTACTTCATTGCTTGCAGAGGTGACTGTAGTGGATTTTCCTAAGGAGTCATCTGAGTTGACTTAGAGGGTAGAGGTGCCAGCTGCTGTGGACACGGGGTGAACATTGAACCACAACCCACAAGCTATTAGACTCCAACAGGAAACCCAAACCAGAAATTCAGGTGTGACCAGCAGGGCCTGCACATTGAATACAAGGGAGATGAGGGGCACTCAGAGGAGACAAGGGTCCTACCTGTGAGCAGAGCGACCAGCAGAAGGAATTTCATCCTGAGTGAGGGGAGGACTCAGTGACATCTCTTTAGAGTCCTGTAGCTGTGCTCTGACAGTGTCCAGTCAGCACACAGAACTTGTGACTACTGTGTGTGTAGCACAGAAGTAGAATATGTGCACCCTCACACACAGTCCCGACGTGCAGAGCTGCTATAGATGGTGACAGAGCCTGAATCAGTGCTGTCACAGAGGCACAGAGAAAGGGCTAGCTCAACACCCCAACCAGCTCAAGTCAGTGACTGGCAAAGTGCCAACTACCTCCCGCATGGATGCTCTGAGGTCATAAGAAGATAGAGACATTGCTCCTTGAGTCAGATCTGAGGGATGCAGATAGTGACATGTTGCCCCATGCAGGAGCAGCTGGCCCCTACAATCCTCTATGTTAACTGTATAAACTACATTCTAAGTCTTTCAAAAGAATCTGACACAGACTCTGAGATAGATCCAGTTACATATTTAATCTTTAATTAATTAACCAATTAATTAATGTGTGTTATTCTGTGGAAAAGAGACAGAGACAGAGAGACAGAAAGAGCACTGGTGTGTACATGTGGAGGCCAGAGAAGAACAATGTGGCATCAGGTCTCTCCTTCTTCCTTTAAATGGGTTCCAGAAATCTAACTCAAGTCAAGAGACTTGTATTGTAGACTGCATCTTACTAACCTATGAACTTATTTAAAAACTGGAAATGTAGGCAGGTGGTGGTGGTGGTGGTGGTGGTGGTGTGGTGGTGGTGGTGGTGGTGGTGGTGAAGCAAGCCTTTAATATCAACACTCAGGACAGAGAGGCAGGCGAATATCTGAGTTTGAGGCTAGCCTGGTGTCAGAGTGAGTTTAAGGACAGTCAGAGATACATCAAGAAACACTGTCTAAAAAAAACAAAAAAAAATTAAAAATTGAAAAAGAAAGACAGACAGCAAATGCCTTCACAACAGATGTGCCCACAGGCCAATATGATGCAGGCAATCCTTCAGCTGAGGCTCTCCCTACCCAGTGTGTGAAGCTGACAATCAACCAATGCAGGGGCTGGAGAGATGGTCAGCACTTAAGAGCACTTTCTGCTCATATGGAGGACCAGGGTTCAATTCTCAGCAACCACATGGTAGTTTGTGAACAAATGTCTGCTGGACCAAATTCCTCTGGCCTCTGCATTTGACCATCTGTCATGTACCCTGAAACTTACCATCCTAGCATCTCTTTTTCCCCACTACTCACCTTTTCCCTGGATAAAAACCATGTAGGGGTAAGTTGAGTTAGTTTTCTCCATACTCAAGATCCCCCTACCCTTCCAGCAGGACTCTGGACAACCAATACCATCTAATACCAGTCACTGCGCCTGCACAGGCTGCTCTAGCTGCACCTGTTGCTCACCAGGCCTGACCTTGGGAGGGGTGAGACCTGAGTTTGAGTCACAGGAGGGGATGAGTTTGGGGGTAAAAAGGATGAGGACTGGGCAGCTGTTCACTATAGGAAAGAGAAAGCCATGTAGCCTTTAGCCAATGAGACATCTCATTTTTAAATCCTGTTGATCAAGGAACCAGAGATTAACCTGGCTTCACCTGTGGGGTTGGGTGATAGAGAAAGGATGTCCTCTATTGTGTTTCTTGCAAAAAGTTAGGCTACTGTGTACTTTAGCAGGACAATAATCCTATGAAGTGTGTTTAGGCAAAGTGAAGACCGGAAGGTCACCGGGATGCAATCCTGCCTTCAGGTCATTTATGTTCAGTCCAGTTTGGTTTCCTTTACCCAACTTCTTATGATGAGCTCACAGCAGAAGGGCTTTGAGTCCAATATTTTTAGGGCTAAGATGTTTCCTTTAGTGCGCATGTAACACTGCATCTTTCTCTCTTCTCTCCCCTCCTACCTCTCTGTCTTCTCTTTCCTTCTCTCTTTACCCCTCCACTCTGTTGTTGTTGTTTTTTAATGCTTTTGGTGCTTTCCTCTTTTGGGGAGATACTACTCAACTCCCAAATACATAATACACACAGAGACTTATTATTACTTATGAGTTCTTGGCTTTAGCTTGGCTTATTGTTAGCTAGTTTTCCTTAATTTAAATTATCCCATCTCCCTTTTGCCTCTAGGCTTTTTCCTTGCCTACTTCTGTATATCTTACTTTCACACTTATTCTGTGGCTGACGCTGTCACTGAATCGCTGGTCCCTAGCCTCCTCCTCTCTTTGTTCTCTTGCTCCTTCTCCTTCTTCTTTCCTTCCTTCCAGATTTCTCCTCTATTTATTCTCTCTGCCTACCAGCCCCACCTATCCTCTCTCATGCCTTGCTATTGGCTGTTCAGTTCTTTATTAGACCTTCAGGTGTTTTACACAATCAAAAAACAAAGCTTCACAGAGTCAAACAAATGCAACATAAAAGAATGCAACACATCTTTGCATCATTAAAACAAGCATTCTACAGCATAAACAAATGAAGCACATCTTCAAAGAATATTCCACAACACTTCCCACTTTTGTCTAAATAAAAATAAAAGGTTTTAAGTAACATGATATGCAACAAAGCAGTTATCAAGTAGAAATACATTTACAATATTCAGTCCATTTGTATTTAGCAAATTCAGAGAAAGCACTCCATCATCATGTCATCATAGTTACTCCAAAGTTCTATACCTAATTTACTTTCTATCATAATTAAGGAAAACTGCAACTATAACTATCAGTCTTCAACTCCATCCAAGATTCCAGAAGGATATATTGCCTGAGTAAACAGGAAGTGCATTGAGAGCAATTTCCAAAACTCTAGAAATAACAGAGACATCTGACTGCCTGGAGAGTCACTCAAAGTTCCTCTGCAACTGCTGTACTCAGAGTCCTCCAAAGACAACCAAGGGACCAAATCCTATGCAAAAGCAAAGAGTCTCTTTATTGTGAGTTAACTCGGGACTTTCTGTCCATCTAACACAGCAGCAGAGCAAGAGAGACCCTGAGTAGCAATGGGGCAGGGTTTTTAAAGAAGAGGGGTTTGGGGTCTACAGACTACATAGGAACAGATTCAAGATTGGTTTATGTGAGTGAAAATCATGTTAGTAATTTTTTAATTGGCTAGGGTCAGTCGGGGTTACAGTTACCTAGTTTGGGGCAGACTTGGACAAGTCCCAGGCTTTGTATTTGAGCTGCCATGGAGGCTGACTGGCCTAGCACGTACTGACTGTGGGGCCTGACTCAATGGCCCATGCCCTGTCCTTGACTCATGCACATAGCTCTAAGTTGGTGAAGTCTACCTTATGTCGCTGGGCTTTTTCCTTTGCTGACATCTGTATATCTTACTTTCACACATACTCAGTGGCTGGCCCCTAGTGTCCTCCTCTCCATGTTCTCCTGTTCCTTCTCCTTCTTCTCACCCCAACCAGATTTCTCCTCTATTTATTCTTTCTGCCTGTCAGCCCCGCCTGTCCTTTCTTTCTCCTCACTAATGGTCATTTGGCTCTTTATTAGACCCTCAGGTGTTTTTGACAGGCACAGTAACACAGCTTCACAGAGTTAAACAAATACAACATGAAAGAATACAACACAGTGCAGAGTACTAAGCACAGTAAGATCATAGCCCGGAAGCAGATGCAGAGATCCACAGCCAAGCACCAGGCTGAGCTCTGGGAGTCCAGTCAAAGAGAGAGAGGAGGGATTCTATGAGCAAGAGGGGTCAGGATCATGATGAGGAAATCTACATAGATAACTGAACCAAGCTCATAGGAACTCACAAACTTTAGACTGACAGCTGTGGAACCTGCATGGGAACGGACTAGGCCTCTGGAGACAATTGTGTAGCTTGGTCTGTTTGAGGGGCCCTTGGCAGTGGGGTTATGATCTATCCCTGCTGCATGAGCTGGCTATTTGTAGCCCACTACCTATAGTGAAAAAACTTGCACAGCCTTGATACAGTGGGGAGTGGCTTGACCCTTCCTCAACTGAATGTATCAGGTTTTGCTGACTCCACATGGGAGGCCTTCAGGGAGCAAGTAGGGGGAGATCAGGAGGAGGGATGAGTGACAGGCTTTGGTTGGTATGGAAAATGAATAAAAAAGTTGTAAATAAAAATAAAATTTTTAAATTCTAAAAAAGCATAAGAAAAGATTGCAACACGTCTTTGTATCATTAAAACAAATGTTCACAGCATAAACAAATGTAACACATCTTCAAATAATATTCCACAACACCCCTCACCTCCTTTCCTGTACATTTCCCTGCCTTGGCTCTCCCTCTCCATCCCTTTTCTGTCCCCTCTAACCCCCAATTATCTCATACTGGCTTCTTCCCATTTTTTTGAGACAGAATATCTTTGTGTAATACTCCTGATCATCAGGTGAGAGCACTTTCTGCTCTTGCTGAGGACCAGGAGTTCAGTTCTCAACAACCACCACTTGGTTGCTGGGGAATAATGTCCGCTGGCCCAATGCCCTCTGCCTCTGGGTTTGGCCATCTCTCATGTTCCCTCTAACTTTTCACCCCAGCGCCTCCTTCTTCCCCACTTCTCTCCTTGTCTCTGAATAAAAACCATGTCAGGGGTGAGTTGAGTTGTCTCCATGCTCAAGACCCCTATGACCCCTCCAGCAGGACTCTGGACAGCCACTACAATATATTACCAGTCACTGCACCTGCACAGGGCTCAGGCTGCACCTGTTGCTCACCAGGCCTGACCTTGGGAGTGTCAAGGCCTGAGCTTTGGGACTCCAGTGGGGGATGGGGTTGGGGTTAGAAAGATGGAGGACTGGGCAGCTGTTCACTAAAGAAAAGAGTGACTGACAACCATGCAGCCTTAAACCAGCCAATGAGACAGGTTATTCCTGAACCTGGTTGACCAGGGAACCAGACATTAACCTGGCTTTACTTTCAGAGTCCCATGATCGAGAAAGGTAGAGAAGAGAATGTGTTCTGATTTCTTTGTTCAAAAAGTTAGGCTGCTGTGTACTTTAGCAGGACATTATCCTGTGGCGTGTGTTTAGGCACAGGGAAGACTGGATGTCCACCAGGATGTAATCCTGCATTCAGGTCATTTATGGTCAGTCAAGTGTGGTTTCCTATATCCAACTTTTGCCCCCCAAGATTGATTGATTGATTGATTGATTGATTGAGGGAACCAGATAAGAGGGAACCAGATCTCTTATAGATGGTTTGTGAGTCACCATGTGGTTGCTGGGAATTGGACTCAGGACCTCTGACAGAGCAGCTAGTGCTCTTAATCTAGCCATCTTTCCAACCCCTATATCCAATTTCTTATGTTGAGTGTACAGCACAAGTGTTTGAGTCCAGTTTTTTTGAGGGGGGGTCTTTTTTGAGACAGGGTTTCCTGTAGCTTTGGAGTCTGTCATGGAACTGGCTCTATAGAGCTGGTTGGCCTCCAACTTGCAAAGATCTGCCTATCTCTACATCTCCAGTGCAGGGAATAAAGGCCTGCATGGACACCACCCATTGAGTCTAGATTTTTAGAGCAAGATGTTCCTTTAGTGCCCTTGTGACATTGAGTCTTTTTTTCTTCTCTCCCCTCCTACCTCTCTGTCTTTTCTTTTCTGCCCTCCCACCCATCCTCTTCCCTCTTTTCCTTTCTATTTCCCTTCCACATCCCTCCATTCTCCTTCCCCTTTCTGTCCCCTCTACCTCCCTATGTATCTCAGGCTGACTTCTTATTTATTTTGATTTTGAATTTTTTTTAGTTTTTTGAGACAGGGTTTCTTTAACAGTCCTGAATGTTCTGGAATTTGCTTTAACCAGGTTTGCCCAGAACTCAAGAGATCTGCCTACTTCTGCTTCTGCATCCCAGAATGCTGGGATGAAAGGCATAGCTGGAATCATCACCCACTCTTCAAGGTGCTTGCTTCCTAGAAATGTCTTTCCCATTAACCTTCTGTTTCCAGGAATAGACAGGATGATATCCTCTGAGGATCTAGTTACATTTGGAAGACAGGGAATACAATCACCAAAGCTGAGTTCTTTCATTAGGTTCTTTATTAGAGGACACAGTGTATAATGAAGACAACCAGGCAGGCAGGGATGGTGTCCAGTAACAGAGGTGACAAGTCTAACACTTAATGCCTTTGTTCTCCTTGTTGTATGGAGCCTGGGAGAAGCAGATGGCAGGTCACGGTCAGAGTTGCAGATGAAGTCCTCACAGGGGTTGTTTTTGTCTGCAGAGAAATAAGAAAGGAAGCTGAGTGGAGCCCATGACCCAGATCCCTATGATCTATGGCCAAAAGGAACCAGTGGCCCTCCCATTGATGTAGCTTTGGGCTGAGAGACAAAGCACACGAGGGTCTATTGGATTGTCCAAATTTCTGGAACACACTTATCATAAGAACATTAGTTGTTGTGGGCTGGGGAGATGGCACAGTTGGTAGAGTGGTTAACATACAAACATGAGGGCCTGAAGTAGGATGCTCAGAGACCATGGAAAAATCAAGTTGTGCTTGGGGCATCTGTAACTCTATTCAGAAGTGGGGAGCACAGGTCCCCAAAATTTGTTGGTCAATTAGGCTAGTTAAAGGTGAGTGTCATGTTTTGTGTGTGTGAGAGAGACCCAGGCTCTAAAGACATGGTAGAGAGTGACTGAAGAAGACACAGGATGCCAACTCATTCCTATACATAAAAATAAACACATACATTTAATCCTAAAACCTATTAAAATACAACTATCAGCCAGAAGGTGGTGGCACATGCCTTTAATACCAGCACTTGGGAGGCAGAGGAAAGTGGACCTCTCTGAGTTTGTAGTCAGCCTGGTCTACAGAGCAAGTTCCAGAACAGCCTCCAAAGCTACACAAAGAAACTCTGTCTCAAAAAAAAACTACAAATATTAATTACCACTTATAAAATTATATAATTGAGGACAATCCTCTGTAGATGTAACCAACCGTCTTATTAAAATAAGAAACACAGAACCAATGTAAAAGAGAAAGCTGAGAGGTCAGAGCTCAGAGGAAAATCTTACCTCCTGCGGTGCTCCTACCTCCCTGAAAGAGAGCTACTTCCTGTGTGTCTATCTTTAAATAGTCTTTCTGTTCTGCCTTCTCATTGGTTGTAAACCCAAACACATAACTGCCTCGTCACTGCCTATAAGTACAGCCCTCCAGGTCTTAAAGGTGTATGTCTCCAATGCTGGCTGTATCCCTGAACACACAGAGATCTACCTAGCTCTTCTACCAAGTGCTGGGATTAAAGGCGTGTGCCGCCACCGCCGCCGCCACCGCCGCCGCCGCCGCCGCCGCCGCTGCCACCACGCTCTTGCTATGGCTCTAATAGCTCTGACCCCCGGGGACAACTTTATTTATTCATATACAATGAAAATCACATTTCAGTACAAATAAAATTCCACCATAATCCTCCTGCCTACACCCACTATTGGATTGCAGGTGTGCACCAAAACCTCAGTTTTGGTGTTCTGGAGGTGGAAGGGCGCTCTGTGCATGCTAGGCAAGCTATCTAACAACTGACCTATATTCACAGCCCTTTAAATTCTCACATGTAAATGAAAATGATAAATATTGCCCTGCATAAGTGTTTTGTCCAGTATCTGACTTATAGCCAATGACGCAGCTTCAATTGTTTAGTCAACATGGAATCAGTATAACACAGCAGCTAACAGGAGAGGCTTTGGCCAGGAAAGATGGCTCAGGAAATACAGGCACTTGCTGCCAAGTCTTACCCCGAGTTCCATCACCAGGACTCACATGGTCAAAGGAGAAAACCTCCAAGTTGTCCTCAGAACTCCACACCTGTGTTGTAGCAGAGGCATGCTATCCCCAGAATTATGTAAAATCTTAAAATGTTTTTAAACATAGGCCTTGGAATGATGTAGATCTGTGTTCTAGAACCATAGACACAAGCTAGGCAAGTATGTAATCGTAATACTTGGAAGGTTGAGGCGAGTCGGGGACAGAATTTTGAGTTGGAGGACATCATGAGCCACATAATAAAATTATATAAAAATAATATTAAGGGCTGGAGAGATGGCTCTGCAGCCAGGAGCACTTCCTGTTCTAGCATGGTTCTAGCATCTACATGGCAGCTCACAACAGTCTACAACCCTAATTCTGGATGATCAGACCCCTCTTCTCACATCTGCAGGCACTGCTCACCCACAGTTCACAGACACCCATGCAGAGAAAGGGCTCATTTACAAGAAATAAAAGTAAATGTTTCTTAAAAGGACAAGAAAAAATGCCAGGTAACATGAAACTCAAGTAAACATGTCCCAGGGCAATATGGCAGAGATACAAGGGACATTCTTTGCTGGCGTAGGTGAATATAGTGGACTTTTCTAAGGAGTCATCTGAGTCCAGAACTAGAGGGTAAAGGTGACAGATGTTGTCACCATGAGGGATGAGAGAACCCCAACCCAGACCACTGGATCCCAAAGGTAACCCCAAACCAGAACTTCAGATGTGACCATTAGGGAGCTTTACAAGACATTAAAGACAAGGGAGATGTGGTGCACTCTTAGAGGACAAGGTTGCTACTTCTGAGCAGAGCGACCCCCAGTAAGTTTCATCCTGTGTGAAGGGAGGATTCAGTGACTTCTCTTTATAGTCCTGTAGCTGTGCTCTGACAGTGTCCAGTCAGCACACGGGCCTGTGACTACTGTGTGTGTAGCACAGAAGTAGAATATGTGCACCCTCACACACAATCCTGACCTGCAGAGCTGCTGTAGATGGTGATAGAGCCTGAATCAGTGCTGTCCCAGAGGCAAAGAGAAAGGGCTAGCTCAACACCCACACCAGATCAAGTCAGTGACTGGCAAAGTGTCAAGTCCCTCTCCTGTGAATGTTCTGAGGTCATGAGAAGATGTAGGCATTGCTCCTATCTTGGGTCTGAGGGATGCTGACAGTGACATGTGGTCCCATGCAGGAGTAGCTGGCCACTACAATCCTCCATGTTAACTTTATAAACAAAGTGTAAGTCTGTCCCAAGAACCTGACACAGCCTATGAGGTAGATATAATTACAAACTGAAATTTAAATTAATTAACTAATAAGTTAAGTTGTGTGTGAGAGAGAGAGTTATCAAAAGAGAGCGCACTTGTGTGCACATGTGAAGGTCAAAGGACAGTCTTGTGTAGGCAGTTCTCTCCTTGTACCTTTAAATGGGTTTCAGGAATCAAACTCAGGTCTACAGGCTTTCATCGTAGGCTGCATCTTAGTAGCTCACAAACTCCATTTAAAAAACTAGGAATGTAGCCAGATGGTGGTAGTGGTGGTGCACATCTTTTATGCCTTTAATGTCAGCACTCAGAGGCAGAGGCAGGCAAATATTTGAGTTGGAGGCCAGCCTGGTCTACAGAGTGGATTCCAGGACAGCCAGAGATACACAAAGAAACCCTGTCTCAAAAAAAAAAAAAAACAAAAAACCAAGAAACTAAAAAAGAAAGAAAGAGAGAAAGAGAGCAGATGCCCAACAGATGTGACCACAGGCCAATATGATGCAGGCAATCCTTCAGCTGAGGCTCTTCCTACCCAGTGTGTGAAGCTGATGATCAACCATTGTAGGGGCTGGAGAGATGGTCAGCACTTAAGAGCACTTTCTACCCTTGCTGAGGATTGGAGTTCAATTCTCAGCAACTACATGGTGGCTGTCAGACAATCTGCTGTCCCAATGCCCTCTTGCCTCTTGGTTTGTCCATCTGTCATGTACCCTCTAAACTAGCACCCCAGCACATCCTTTTCCCCACTTCATCTGTCTTCCCTGGATAAAAACCATGTAGGGGGTGAGTTGAGTTGGTTGTCTCCATGTTCAAGGTCAGGTTTGAACAAGCGAGACCTTCTGAAATTTGACAGGTGATACCTATCAACAAAGCTTACTGCTGGTCTTTTTAGGACTTGGTTATTATCTCAAAATTTTCTCTCTGGGACCCTAAAAATACTTCATCCACAGACAGCAGGAAGCATGTTGGAGAACACGACATCCACATTCCCAAGTGTGGTTTGGGAGGTTTTTGTTTATTTGGTAGACTGTGGATGTTTATTATCATTTAGAGGAATATGGTATATTGATACAAATATAAAGGTATTTTTACACTGTATATATGTTTCTACTCTTCTTTAATGGATTTTTGTATGGTGATAAACATTTAAGGTTATTTTGTTACAACATATTGTATGTATGTTTCTATTTTTGCTTGAGGTATTGTTGTCAGGGAATGATAGTATTCATACCTGCACTTTGGGGACCCACCCATTGTCCTGGCCACATCATCTTATGTAAAGTTAGTTCTCTTTAAGAGAAAACCCCTCCCCCTTTTCTCTCTCTTCCGGCCTCTCCCTCTCTCTCCTTTCACGAAACTATGTGCACCTCTTCTTTCTCTTTCTCTCTCTCTTTATTTCTGTCTCCCCTTCCCAATTACTAAATCTATGGGTCTAAAAGTTCCAATTAAGTTCTTAAATTTTAACTTCTATTCCTAGTTTGAACTTGTCTCAAAAGTTCTCCATTTGGCTGGCAGACATGTCAAAGCATCCGTTGCTGACTGCAACCTGTTCCAAATGATCACAAGCTCTGGACTTGCTGAAGGCTGATGTGGACCAGCCTAGCCAATGTGATTGTTCTCCATCTCTAGAGCTGGGTCAGATAATCACGTTTCTGATAAGTGGTCCATTGCCTAAATTCCCTGCATACCTTTGTCTAGTCTTTTAGTGTTGTTGGGCACTGACCACCTATGCCCTATTTCAGCTGGTAGCAACTATAGAAAAGAGTACATCGTCCCTGGCCCTGAAACAGACTAAAATGGCTAAGTCAAAGAGAAATTCCCTGGCATAGGGGACAAAATCCCTACTTCTAATGCCCATTGATATACTAGGAAACTGGGCCCAGAGCTGTCAATTGATAGATTTACTAACTGAAATGGTTCCACAATAAGAAAAGACACTTGACCTTCTTTATGTAGAATCAAAAAGGTATTCTGCAGCCTTAAAAATTATCTTGTTTATATGTCATCCAGGATGATAATCTGGCTGTACTCAAAGATCAGAACAACAGGGCCTTAAGAGTGGCAGTAGATGGAGATGTTGCTGCCCTAGAAAAATCTGTTACATATTTACAGAAATTACTCTCTTCTCTAGCTGAAACAGTTCTCCAGGTAAGAAGGGGCCTTGACCTAAAACTTATTCAATTGGTGTCCCTGGTTATCATTCCTTCAAGAAGGGGGCCTAGGCAAGGTCATAGGAGAGCAATGTTGTTTTTATGATAACCACTCAGGGATTATTAGAAACTCCATGGCCTTGCAGAAAACATAGATCCATGACAAAGGTAGATGCAACAAGAAAACCTCCCTGGTGTCTGTCTTAGCTAGGACCTTAATGATCTTGCTTCTTTTGAAGTTTTTACAAGGGTAGCCTAGGACCACCTGCATGTCAGATGTTTGCACTGAGATTCACAATAATGACAAAATGTCATTATTAAATACCAACAAGCCTCAGATGTTTTGGATTGGTATGGACTTTTTGTATGATAATAGAAATGTAAAGCTACATTTGATCTCACTCTGGTTTATAATATACTCTATATGATAATGGAAAGTTAAAGTTATAATAGATGTATTCAGATTAACAAAAGCTAACTTAGAGATTTACACCTATCTCTTTGCCAAATGTTCAATACCAAGCTTCTAGAGAATTTAAATATAATATGGCATGTGTTTAATAAATAAGGAATTTGATTTTTAAAAAAGATATATATTCTATACTAGAGTTTCTGGTCCCCCAAGAGTGTCCTTTTCTCAGAGTTGGGTTATATCCCAACTCACAGCCCCTTTTCTTGTGCTCCCATTTGGCACTGGATCTTTCCCCTGACACTCTTCTTTGCCTTGTTGGGAGACAATAAGTCCAGTCTTATGAAACCTGCTAACATATTGGAGACTGTTAGGGAACATAAGCTGATAGCCATTCATAGCTAATAGACAGTCCTCAAATACTGCAGAATATGGCATTTAAAATGTTTAATTAAAAAGCTTTTCATGATAGAGAGACATGCTGGCTCCTGGCAACATCCTTATTTCCTCCAAAGAAGATGGATTGGCACAGAACCTCCACTCGGAACTTGTTCCAGAGTGGCAGCACCAGTTGATGAACAAAACCAGCCTTTCACCTCAACTGCTGCCAGGGCTTTTTTCAAACCATGGACAACAGGACTCTGGGGAGCCCATTGCCTCACTTTTGCCTAGACAAGGTATGTTGGTCCTCCCCAGAAGTCCCTACCCCAAAACTGTCAGATCTTCAGAGGCCTTGCAGGCCTAGGGCTGGCAGGCAAAGCCTGATGTTGCCCTGAGACCTCTGCCCTCTATGACCATGGAGGATCTTGGGGAGGCTGCCCTGTGATGGTCTTTCTGTAAGGTATTAATCTGTGTTGCTACCATTGGTTAATAAGGAAAATTCTATGGCTTACCACAAGGCAGAATAGTGTCAGGCAGGACATCCATAGAGATACAAAGAGAAGAAGGCAGAGTCAGAGAGATGCTGAGTGCTGCCCAGAGAAGCAAGATGTGATACAACACAGGTAATGCCACAAAGCTACATAGCAAAACATAGATCAATAGAAATAGGTTGAATTAAGTTGTAAGAACTAGTTAATGATAAGCCTGAGTATATGCCAAACAGTGTGTCATTAATATAAGCCTCTGTGTGTTTACTTGGGACCAAGCATCTGTGTGAGAAAGGAACACTTCCGCCTATAGGAGGCTGTCTAGGTAGCCAACAGGGAAGTCTCTGTCACTTTGAATTACTAACTAAGGTAGAAGGTATCCTTCTCAGATCTCAGATGTCATTTGACAACCACGCTTTGTCAATGCAACAGCTGCAACCAAGGCTTTGGCTGCTTTTTTAGTTCTCCATGTGAAATTCACAGGCCTCATTCTCTTAGAGCTAACACTGAGTCTAGACACAGTTCACCTTGCTACCAGATTCAAACAAGGGATAAACTCACTTTGCACTGACTGCTCTCAGTATCTCCTGGTGAATTAGATGAAAAGAATATGCTTTAACATTTGTTTATGTGAAGATAGGAAAGATGTCTCACTTCTGTTCACTTATCCTTCTCGGATCTGAAGATGTTTGCCAATTAACAGCTCTCTCCCCCAACTCCAATGCTACAAGCACCTTGGTAGCTCATTAGTAAGCTTCCTGTTAAAAGTACAGGCAGGTGTGATTCAGTCAGAGTCTTCATGGTACAGGATAAACTGGTTTCAGATGCAACTTCAGAGGTTCAGAGTTTTAACATTGATAAATGCAGTTTTGATAAACTGATAGAGCCCTAACTACAAACAGTCTTGAGAGTCCTTAAAATTCTGTGAACTTTACTAGTCCTAGATTTTAGAGACAGGTTAGCATTAGAGAGGAAAGGGAATCCTTCCTGCTCCTCCTTCTTCACTCACTCAACCACTTCCATTCAGCAAATTTCTTCTGGTTATAGGTTTAAAGATATGTTTCATTGGGCTAAACCAGTCCCTAGAAAATGATCATACCTTTTAACGCAAAGCCATAGGTTTTGTAATGACACCAAGAGGTTAATCTCTTCTACTTGTTTTAAAAACCACTGCAGGTTCCTGCACAGACCACCCATCCTGCCAGATTCCCTCCAAGGCCAGACCCTCAAAGGCCCGCCCAATATACCACCATCCACTGTACCCACTGAGGATACCAACTAGGAGAATAATGGTTGCATAGAGGTATTTCCTACCTCCAGGGAACAGCAGATGTGATGGATCCTGTACTCCTGATTTGGCATACCATGTTCCCCCAGCTCCTGGAACGTCACTGCTGGTACCACCACTCCAGACTCAAGGGCATACCTGCCCTTTCATCTGACTCAGCCACCCTTGCCTCTTCTGTACAACAAGAGCACTTCTCCATCCCATTCTTTCTGGCAGTTATCTCTCTTCCCTTGGCTACACTGCTCATGAGGCCAATAATAATCTATTTTTTCCTAGCAACCTGCCTTCTTACTTCCCTCAAGGGGTATCCAGGATGACAGCTAACTGAATGCTTCTTCACTCACACCTCCCTCTTTGTGTGACCCATCTCCCAAAGTCCCCCTCCCCATTTTGCCCCCAAAAGAGCATGAAGCAGTCTCAATAATTTGGCCCCCTCCTCCCCCTAACACTTTCTATCTATAACTCATGCTTTTATAATAATAAAAAATGGAGGAATGTTAGGTATGTTAGCAGTTAGAGCCACCCCTTGGGTCAGTAGTTGGTCATTTATAACAATCAAATTTATAGATATGTTAGGTATGTTTTCGTTTTCTGGGTTGAGTAGATATATTTTAGAAAGATGATCTTCAAGTACTTCAAAGACATATAGAATATGGCATTTAAAAAGTTTTTTTAACTTAAAGTTTTTCATGACAACGAGACACATCTGCTCCTGGCTGCACCAATTTTCTTCAGAGAAGCTGATGGGCATTGAAGAAACTCCTTATGGAGTTTGATTTCATTGTGGCAAGGTTAGCCACTGGGCAGAGAAACTGTTCTTGCCTCTCACTGCTGATAATGTGCTGTGTAGACTGGACATGCAGGACACAGAGGAAAAAGAACTGTTGAATTTTGCCAGTACAAGGAAGACAGGCCTTCAAAATCCCTGCTTCACTGAATAGTATGCCAGATACTTTAAGCCTGTAGGTTAAATATGGATGGCCCAATGTTGCAGAAGGAACTTTAGGTGACTGTACAGGCAGTCAGATTTCTCTGTCATCACTAGAGTTTTGGAAGTTGTTTACAATGCACTTTTTGTTTATTCAAATAATAACATCCTTCAGGGTCCTTGATGGAGATGAAGACTAGATAGTTACAGTTGCAGGTTTTCTTAGTTATGATAGAAAGTAAGTTAGGTGTAAAACTTTGGATTCACTACCATAGGATAGATAATGCATTATTTTCTTTGAATATGCTAACTACAAATGGACAGAATATTGTAAAGTAATTCCTACTTGATAATTGTTTTTGTTGTATGTAGTTTTCCATTAAAGTAAAAAACTTTATTTTTATTTAGACAAAAGGAGGAAATATTATACAATATTATTTTAAGGTGTGTTACTTTTGTTTACATTGCATTTGTTTAACTCTGTTTAGCTGTGTTACTGTGCCTGTCTAAAACACCTGAAGGTCTAATAAAGAACTGAATGGCCAATAGCAAGGCAGGAGAAAGGATAGGTGGGGCTGGCAGTCAGAGAGAATACATAGAAAAAGAAATCTGGGAGGAGAAAAGGAGTAGCCTGAGAAAGAGAAGGACATCAGGCGCCATCCACCCAAGTTACACAGCCAGCCACTGAGTAAGAAACAAAGAAGGATATACCAGAATAGAAAAGGAGGCAAAAGATATAGATTTAAGTTAAGAAAAGCCGGCTAGAAATAAACAAAGCTAAGGCTGAGCATTTATAATTAAGAATAATAAGCCTCCACAGGCCAATATGATGAGGCAATCCTTCAGCTGAGGCTCTCCCTACCCAGTATGTGAAGCTGACAATCAACCATCTCAGGGACTGAAGAGATGGTCAGCACTTAAGAGCACTTTCTGCTCTTGCTGTGGACCTAAGTTCAATTCTCAGCAACATTGGTGGCTGGCAAACAGTATCTGCTGGCCCAATGCCCTCTGTCCTCTGTGTCTATCATTCCTCATGTATCCTCTAACTTTTAACCCCAGTCGCTTCTTTATCTGGCATCTCACCCTCTCCCTCGATAAAAGCATGTAGGGGTGAGTTGAGTTGGTTGTCTCCATACTCAAGATGCCCCTACCCTTCCAGCAGGACTCTGGACAGCCACTACCAGGTACTACCAGTCAATGTGCCTGCACAGGCGGCTCTAGCTGCACCTGTTGCTCACCAGGCCTGACCTAGGGAGGGGCGTGGCCTGAGCTCTGGGACACCAGTGCTGATAGGGGTGGGGATAGAAAAGCAGAGGACTGGGCAGCTGTTCACTAGAGGAAAAGAGACCAACAACCACGTTTGCCATAAACCAGGCAATGAGACATCTTATTACTAAATTGTGTTGAAGACGAAACCAGAGATTAACCTGGCTTTGCCTATGGGTTCAGGTGATATTGAAAGGTAGAGAAAATGAAGACTTCTCTTTTGTTTGTTGTAAAAAGTTAGGCTACTGTGTACTTTAGAAGGACAATTATCCTGTGGTGTGTGTTTAGTGAAGACTGGAAGGTCACCGTGATGTAATCCCGACTTCAGGACATTTACTGTCAGTGCAGTTTGGTTTTGAGACAGGGTTCCTCTGTGTAGCTTTGGTGCCTGTGAAAGGATCTGGCTCTGTAGACCAGGCTGGCCTCGAACTCACAGAGATCCACCTGCCTCTGCATCCCAAGTGCTGGGACTGAAGGCGTGCACCACCACTACCCAGCCTATATCCAACTTCTTATGATGAGCACACAGCAGAAGTGCTTTGAGTCCAATATTTTCAGGGCCAAGATGTTCCTTTAGTGCCCATGTGACACCGCTTCTTTCTCTCTTCTCTTCCATCCTTTCCCTTTCCCTGCCTTATCTCTCCCCCCTCCTCCCCTGTCTGTCTCCCTGAACTCCCCCTTTGTATCTAAGACTGAGTTTTTCTTCTACTTTTTTTTTCCATTTAGGGTTTCTTTGTGTAATACTCCTGGCTATCCTGGAACTGGATTTTTAGACCAGGTTGGCCTAGAACTTCAGAGATTTGCTTTCCTCTGCATCTGCATCACACTGTGCTGAGATAAAAAGGAATGGCCAGGCTCATCACCCACTCTTCAAGGTGCTCCCAAAAGGCAATCTCTTTACCATTAATCTTCAGTTTCCAGATCTGGATGGAATGATGTTCTCTGAGGATCTAGTTATGTTCCATAGACAGAGACTACAATCACCACAGCCGAACTCTTTCCATAGGTGCTTTATTAGAGGGCACAGTGTGTAGTGAAGACAAACAAGAAGGCAGGGATGGTGTAGGCAGTAACTGAGGTGACAAGTCTAACACTTAATACCTTTGTACTGCTTGTTGTGTAGAGCCTGGGAGAAGCAGATGGCGGCAGGTGGTCACAGTTGCAGATGAAGGCCTCACAAGGGTTGTTTTTGTCCACAGAGATACAAGAAAAGAAGTTGAGTGGAGCCCATGACCCTGCTCCATATGATTTGTAACCAAAAGACAGTGGTACACCTAGTATCGGTGCAGACTCAGGGCTGAGAAACAGAGCACACAGAAGTCCATTGGGTTGTCCAAATTTCTGGAACACACTGATAATGAGAACATTAGTTGTGGGCTGTGGAGATGGCACAGTTGGTAAAGTGGTTGACATACAATCCTGAGGGCCTGACCTAGGATGCCCAGAGACCATGGAAAAATCAAGGTGTGCTTGGGACATCTGTAACTCTATTAGGAAGTAGGGAGCATGGATCTCCAAAGCTTGTTGGTCAGTCAGACTAGCTGAAGGTGAGTGTCATATTTACTGAGACAAAGGCTCTAAAGAGATGGTAGAGAGTGACTGAAGAAGACATGGGAGGCAAACTCATTCCTGTACATAAAAAAATTAAACACATGTATTTAATACTAAAACCAGGAAAACTACAAATATAAACTACCACTCCTAAAACAACATGATTTAACACAATCCTCCTGCCTCCACCTCCCAAGGGCTGGATTACAGGTGAGCACCACCATGCTCAACTTATGGGTTCTGGAGCTGGAACCCAGGACTCTGCATGCTAGGCAAGCACTCTAGCAATTGAAATGTTCTCAGCCTTCTGAATGTCACCTGTAAAATGTAAATGATAAATCTTGCCCTGCACAGGTATTTACTCCAGTATCTGACTTACAGCCAATGATGCAGCTCTCAATTGTCTAGTCAGTATGGAATCAGTATAACACAGCAGCTAACAGGAGAGGCTTTGTCTATGCTTTGGGCAGGCAAGATGGCTCAGGAAATAAAGGCACTTGCTGCCAAGTCTGACCCAAGTTCCATCCCCAGTACTCACTTGATCGATGGAGAGAACAGACTCCTGCAAGTTGTCCTCAGACCTGCACACCTGTGTTGTGGCAGAGGCATGCCTTCCCCAATAATACATAAAATCTTGAAATGTTTTTTTTAAAAAGTATTGGAATGGTATAGATCTGTTTCCAGAACCAAATGCCATCACTTCTAAGGTGAGTGACCTTGGGCAAGTGACCCAGCCTTCCTCATCTTCCTCATCTTCCTCATCAGTGACCTCATCTATATTTTAGTATCTAACAGATAAGGTTGTTGTAAGGTAAATGAGACCAAGGTTATGACAGGTAAATGGTGACTGTCCTTGTTAGTTCCCTGTCCCTTCCAAACCCATGAGAGACAAGCAGAGTCCAGAGGTCCTGTATGTGATCTTCCTCCCAGAGCATGAGTAGGAGCTGCTGTAGGGTTTTTCTGTGAGAGATTTGCAGTTTTCCAGCTTCTTGACCTGATCATAGCAGTGGTCGTGAGTCCTGCAGCACCAGGAGAGAGGAAGGAACAGCTGAGGGAGGACTATGGACCCACAGGAGGTCAGTTCTCACCTGCAGACTTTCTCAAACATGTCAGGATGACTTAAACATGATGTTCCACAAGAAATGGTCCTGAGGCTCTAGAACCTGTGATTTCTGTTAGCATTTATTTACTGAAAGCAAGTTCTGTGGAGTGTGGTCAGTACAGACCTTTAATTACAGTACTTGACAGGCAGAGGCAAATGGATCTTCAAGTTTGAGGTCTGTCAGAGATAAATTAGTGAATCCCTTTCTGACAAAAAGTGATTTTTTTAAAACAAAGCTGCAGGAATATAGTGAAAGTAAATATTCTGAAGTTGTAAGGATGTTTTAAAGCCAAGGCCAACACTCTGATGGGAGCTATAATGGTTGGCCATGCCTCTGTCTGGTGCCTGAGGTCAGCATTGTCCACTATTTAAATCTCACACATTCTGCTTTCTGGGACCCCTAGATACAGGGTCCTCTTGGACGGACTTCTTTGCATGACAAGAGGGGAAATTACATGCTGGGTGTGGTGATGCCCACCTTAAATCTCAGTACTCCGGCGGCAGAGGCTTGAAGATCTCTGAGATCAAGGCCAGCATGGTCTCCACAGAGAGTTCTAGGACAACTAGGGCTACATAGAGAATGCTTGTCTGGAAACAAAGAAACAGACAAAATACATAATGAATAAACAATGATGTTTTGTGAATATTTATTTCTCCTATTCATGCCTCATGAGATGCTCTGCTTGTGTCCTGTCCCCATACCAATGGAGACATTCCAGTCTCCAACCAAATGGAATTTATCATTTACCTGTCTAAATCTGCCTTCTGGCATTCCCAGTCGACAAAGGCACAGTAGCAGCCATAGTAGATGTACTCCGGGAAGGTACCTATCCAAGGGATGATGCACTGGAATGCATTGCCGAAATGCCACACAGCCCGAGGGCTGATGCTGTGTGCAGTAGCGCCTGCTGCAAGAATGCACAGCACACGCCATCAATCCCACTTGGCTTTACCAAGGGACTGATACCTGCCTACTAGCTTCCTACTTGATTCCTATCAGATGCTGTATGGGGAGAGCAGTGAATATAGGTGTGTGTGTGTGTATGTGTGTGTGTATGTGTGTGTGTGTGTGTGTTTACTCACACAGGGGTTCGCAAGTACACACTTGGCAGTACTCATAAATGTCATGGTACACATAAGGAGGTTAGATCACAGCTTTAGGGAGTTGGTTTTCTCCCTCCACTATGTAGGTCTTGGAGACCAAACTCAAGTCACCAGGCCTCAGCAGAAAGGTGTCTACCTATATGAGACAGTAAATTACTCTGTAACCCAGGCTAGCCTCTGACTCTGTAACAACCCTCTGGCTTCAGCCTCCCCAGTTGCAGGATTATAAATGTACTCCACTGTACCCGGCTGGGCTGACTCCCCAGGACTAAGTTCTATAGACATTGCCTTTTGCCTTGCTTGCCTGCTCCTTTCACACTGTCAGGACAGACAGATACGACACTGTGAACTGCCCTGTGGTCCCTGTGTTGAGGAGCTGAGAACACTCTCCAGTCAGCAGCCAGGGACAAACTGACCAACAATCCAACCATCTCTTAGTTTGAAAGCTGCCCCACGCCTACTCAAGCCTTGGTGAAACTCTAGCCTTAGCCAGCAGTGGGATTCATCACAGTTCTATCTGTGAACTTGACCCACAGCAGAAGCCAACACATGCTCATTGTTTTACACTGGAAGAATTAGAAGGAATCTGTTGTATGGCCATGCACAGCTCATAGACAAAGGTAATGGTGAGATTATCATTGTAATGTCAGCATTTGACACAACAAACTGTTCATCAGCTGAGGAGTTGTTAAATAAGCCAGGATTCAGTCTGCAGTGGGATACTTGGTCAGCATTAAAATGAAGGAGAAGCCAGGTACAGTGGAACACACACTGTGTAATCCCAGCACTCTGGAGGCAGAGGCAGGTGTATATCTGAATTCAAAGCCAATCTGGTCTATAGAGTGAGTTCCAAGACAGCCATCACTACTCAGAGAAACCATCTCATGTAAAATGGGAACAATAACAACAACAATAACAACAACAAAGAATTGCAACCCCAAACCCAATCTTCAGGTGTGACCATTGGGGAACTGTGCATTGAAGATCAGGGAGATGGTAGTCACCTACAGGGGACAAGGATCCTACCTGTGAGCAGAGCAACGAGCAGCAGGATTTCATCCTGAGTGTGGGGGGGACTCAAGTGACTTCACTCTTTATAGTTCTGTGTGTAATCCTAACACTTGAGAGGCTGAGGTAAGTCTTGGAGAGAATGTTGAGTTGGAGGACATCCTGAGCCAGAATTATATAATCCTGTAAAACTAATAATCAGGGCTGAGAGATGGCTCTGCAGTCAGGAGCACTTGTTGAGCTTGTGTGGGACCCAGGCTCAGGGCCAGCAGTCACGAGATAACTCACAACTGCCTATGACCCCAGTTCTGGAGGATCAGACCCCTCCTCTGGCCTCTGTAGGCACTGCTCACAGTTCACAGACACACATGCAGGCAAAGGGCTCATACACATAAAATAAAAGTCAATGTCTTTTAAAAGGAAAAGAAAAGATCAAATTGCCAGGGCACAGTAAGCCCAAGGAAATGGGAGCAATATGGTAGAGACAGGAGGGACTTTCTTTGCTTGGGTCGGTGACTGTAGTGGATGTTTCTAAGGAATCATCTGAGTTCAGACCTCGAGACTAAATGTGCCAGCTGTTGTGAACAAGGGAGTAAGCAGAGAACACCAACCCAGAGGCTATTATACCCCAATGAAAACTCCAAACCAGAACTTCAGGTGTGACCATTGAGAAGCTGTGCATTGAAGACTTGGGATGGGGAGGGCAATCAGAGGGGACAAGGGTCCTTCCTGTGAGCAGAGTGACCAGCAGAAGTAGTTTCATCCTGAGTGAAGGGAGGACTCAAGTGACTTCTCTCTTTATAGTCCTATAGCTGTGCTCTGACAGTGTCCAGTCAGCACACAGGGCCTGTGACTACTGTGTGTGTAGCACAGAAGTAGAATATGTGCACCCTCACACACAGTCCCAACCTGCAGACCTACTGTAGATGGTGACAGAGCCTGAATCAGTGCTGTCCCAGAGTCACAGAGAAAGGGCAAGCTCAACACCCCTACCAGCTCAAGTCAGTGACTGGCAAAGTGTCAAGTCCCTCCCCCATGGATGGTTTGATGTCATAAGAAGATATAGACATTGCTCCTGGGCTTGGGTCTGTGGGATGATGATAGTGACATGTGGCCCCAGGCAGGAGTAACTGGCCCAAGCAATTCTCCATTAAAGTAAACACTAAGTCTATCTGAAGAACCTCACACAGCCTTTGAGGTATATCCAGTTACAATTCAATCTTTAATTAACAATGTATATGTGAGAGAGAGAGGGAGAGAGAGAGAGAGAGAGAGAGAGAGAGAGAGAGAGAGAGAGAGAGAGAGAGAGAGAGAGAAAGCCAATGTGTGCACATCTGGAGGTCAGAGGACAACTCTGTGGACTCAGTTCTCTCCTACTTTTAAATGGGTTTCAGGAATGGAACTCAGGTCTACAGGCTTACATCACAGGCTGCATCTTAGTAGCCCACAAACTACATTTGAAAACTAGGAATGTAGCCAGATGGTGGTGGTGCACCCTTTTAATGTCAGGACTCAGGGGACAGAGGCAGTCGAATATTCGAGTTTGAGGCTAGCCTGATCTACAGAATGAATTACAGGACAGGCAGAGATACACAAAGAAACTCTGCTTCAAAAAACCAAAAAAAAAAAGGAGAAAAGAAAGAAAGACAATAAATGCCCAACAGATATGCCCACAGGCCAATATGATGCAGGCAATCCTTCAGCTGAGGCTTTCCCTACCCAGTGTGTGAAGCTGACAATCAAGCATTACAAGGGCTGGAGATTGCCTCAGTACTTAAGAGCATTTTCTGTTCTTCCAGAGGAAGTGGGTTCCATTCAATGCACCCACACCATGGCCGTCAAACAGTGTCTGCTGGACCAATGCCCTCTGGCTCTCTGTATCTAGTTATCTCTCATGTGCCCTCTAACTTAGCACCCCAGCACCTCCTTTTCCCCACTTCTCACCTCTTCCCTGAATAACAACCATGAAGAGGGTGAGTAGAGTTGGTTGTCTCCATGCTCAAGCTCCCCCTACCCTTCCTGCAGGACTCTGGACAGACACTGTCAGTCACTGCGCCTGCGCTGGCAGCTGTAGCTGCACCTGTGGCTCACCAGACTTGATCTTTTAGAGGTGAGGCCTGAGCTTTAGGATATGAATGGGGATTGGGCTGGGATTGGAAATGCAGAGGGTTGGGCAGCTGTTCCTTAAAGAAAAGGAGACTGAGGACCACATAGCCCTAAACCAGCCTGGTTGACCAGGGAACCAGAGGTTAACCTGTCTTCACCTGAGGAGTCCCTTGATAGAGGAAGGTAGAGGAGAAGATGAAAATATGTTCTGTTTTGTTTGTTTCAAAAAGTTAGGCTGCTGTGCGCTTTAGCAGGACATGTATCCTGTGGTGTGTTTAGGCACAGTGAAGACTGTAAGGTCACCAGGGTATAATCCTGCCTTCTGGTCATTTACTGTTAGTCCAGTTTGGTTTCTTACATCCCACTTCCTTGGAGTAGCACACAGCAGATGGGCTTTGATTCCAGTTTTTTTATTCGTTTGTTTTTGTTGGTTTCTTGAGACAAGGATTTTCTGTGCCTTTGGAGCCTGTCCTGGATCTCGCTCTGTAGAGTAGGCTGGCCTCAAACTCACAGAGATCTGCCTATCTCTGGTCCCAAATGCTGGGATTAAAGGTGTGCACCACCAAAACTATCATCCTGCCCTCCACCACATCCCCCACACCTTCAATTCCAGTATTTTTAGGGACAAGATGTTCCTTTAGTGCCCACGTGACACTACATCCTTCTTCTCTCCCCTCCAACCTCTGTCTTTTCTTTCCTTCCCATCCCTCCCTCTTTCCCATCACTATCCCTGCCTCATCTCTCCCCTCCCCTTCCCTTTTCTGTACCCTGTAGTGGGTTGTTTTACTCTTTTATTCTATTGGCTTTTGGCCCACCTCCTAACTCCCCCAATAAACACAGGGAAGCTTATTCTTTCTTATGAATGCCCGACCTTAGCTTGACTTATTTACAGCCATATTTTCTGAACTACATTATCCCTTCTGTCTTTTGCCTCTGGGCTTTTAGCTTTCTCTAGTTCTGTAAACCTTTCTTTCCTTCTTCCTCCATGGCTTGCTGTGTAGCTAGGTGACTGACCCCTTTTGTCCTTCTCTCCTCCTTTTCTTGTTTCTTCTTCATCTTCTGAGATATCACTTCCTATTGCTTCTCTCTGCCTGCCAGCCCCACCTATCCTTTCTCCTTCATTGGTTTTAGCTGTTTAGCTCTTTATTAGACCATCAGATGTTTTGGACAGGCACAGTAACACAGCTTCACAGAGTTAAACAAATGCAACACATCTTTGCATCATTAACACAAATGTTCCATAGCATAATCAAATGTAACACATCTTAAAATAATATTTCACAGAGTCCTCCTTTACCGCACTATGTATCTTAAACAAGGTATCTTAAACTAGCAGCTTCTTCTTCTTCTTCTTCTTCTTCTTCTTCTTCTTCTTCTTCTTCATCTTCTTCTTCAAGACAATGTTTCTTTGTGTAATAGTCCTGGTTGTCCTAGAACTTGCTTTTAGACCAGGTTTGCCTTGACCTCAAGAAATCTGCCTTCCTCTGCCTCTGCCTCTCCCTATCATTCCAGAATGCTGGAATGAAAGGCATGACTGGGCTCATCAATCACCCTTCAAGATGCTTGCTTCCTGGAAACGTCTTTCCCATTATACTTCAGCTTCCAGGACTAGACAGAGTGATGTTCTCTGAGAATCTATTTACATTGGTAGACAGAGACTACAATCACCAAAGCCAAGTTCTTTCAATTGGTTCTTTATTAGAGGGCACAGTGTGTAGTGAACACAACCAGGCAGGCAGGGATGGTGTAGCAGTAACTGAGGTGACAAGTCTAACACTGAACACCTTTGTTCTGCTTGGAGAAGCAGATGGCAGCCTGGCGGTCACAGTTGCAGATTAAGGCATCACACGGGTTGTTTTTGTCTGAAAGGAAAGAAGAAAGGAAGTTGAGTGTGGCCATGACCCTGCTCTCTACAATTTGTCACCAAAACACACAGTGCAGCTCACATAGGTGCAGACTCAGGGTTGAGAGACAGAGCACACAATAGGACATTGGGTGTCCAAATCGCTGGAACACACTGATAATAAGATATTATTTGTTGTGGGCTGGGGACATGGTACAGTTGGTAAAGTGGTTGAAATACAATCATGAGGGCCTGACCTAGGGTGCCCAGGGACCATGCATAATGCAAGGTGTGCTTGGGGCATCTGTAACTCTATTGGGAAGTGGGGAGCACAGATCCCCAAAACTTGTTGATCAGTCAGACTTATCTAAAGGTGAGTTACCAGTAAAGTGAGAGAGACCCAGGCTCTAAAGATATGGAAGAGAGTGACTGAAGAAGACACAGGATGCCAACTCATTCCTATACATAAAAATCAATAGACATATGTTTAATTTAAAACCCAGAAACCTACAAATGCCAACTACCACTTCTAAAATTGTATGACTTAAGACAATCATCCTGCCTCCACCTCCCAGGGCTGGATTACAGGTGTGCACCACCACACTCAATTCATGGGTTCTGGAGTTGGAACCCAGGACTCTGCAAATGCTAGGCAAGCACTCTAACAACTGAGCTGTATTCCCAGCCCTCTGAATCCTCACCTGTTAAATGGGAATGATAAATCTTGCCCTGCATAGGTATTTAATTCAGTATTTGGCTTATAGCCAATAATGTAGCTTAAAAGTGTTTAGTAAATAATGTATCAGTAAACGTTGCAGTTTATAGGGCAGAGAGGCTTTGGGCAGGCAATGGACTCAGGGAATAAAGGCACTTGCTGCCAGCTCTGAACCTGAGTTCCCTCCCCAGGACTCACATGGTCTAATGAGAGAACAATCTCCTGCAAATTGTCCTCAGAACTCCGTAGGTGTGCTGTCCCACAGGCATAACTACCCCACAAATATTTAAAACCCAGAAATGTTTTTTTAAAGGCATTGGAATAATATAGGTGATTGATCCTGAACCAAATGTCATCACTTCTAAACTGTTGACCTTGGGCATCTGGCCCAGGCTTCCTTATCTTCCCCATCAGGGACCTCTGTTGTGTGATATTTTGATTGTGTTCTTCTGACAAATAAAGCTTGCTTGGAGTCAGAGGACAGAGCTAGCCATTAGCTGACCATAGATATTTGGAGGACTGTAGACAGAGAGGAGACAGGAAGTGGTAGAATGGGGCTTAGAGAGGATCTCAGTCATGTGGAAGAGAGAACAGAAGTGGTAGAAAGCAACGGATGATTGCTCCCTGTTCTCTGATCTCTTACCCCAATATGTAACTCCTCATTTTTCTGTTGAAAGTGATTAATAAGATTAACACTTCAGACCTCATCTATATTTTAGTGTCTACCTGATAAGGCTGTTGTGATGTCAAATGGGGTGAAGAAAATGACCACTACATGGTGACTGTCCTTGTCACTTCTGTGCCCCTTCCAAAGACACCCAGGAGAAAGCAGAGACCAGAGGTCCTGGAGTGTAGACCTACCACTGCAGGTGATCTCATTCCCAGAGCATGAGTATAAGTAGGAGCTTCCATAGGGGATGCCTGTGATGAACTTGCAACTTTCCAGATTCTTGACCTGAGCATAGCAGTTGTCACGAGTCTGGCAGCACCTGGAGAGAGGAAGGAACAGCTGAGGGAGGACTATGGACCCACAGGAGGTCAGTTCTCACCTGCAGTCTTTCTCAAACATGTCAGGAAGACTAAAACGTGATGTTCCAGAAGTAATGTTCCCTGAGCTCAAAAAACTGTGACATTTATTAAGCACATTTTTATTGAAAGCCTTTTCTGTGGAGTGTGGAGGTGTCTTCCTTTATTCTCAGTACTTGGGAGGCAGAGGCAGATGGATTTCTGAGTTTGAGATCAGCCATGGATACATAAGTGAGACCCTGTAGCCAAAAAGTGATTTTTTTTAAACAAAGCTCCATGAACATAGTGAAATTATATATTCCAAAGTTTCACTGACATTTTACAGCCAAAGCTGATGTTTTGATAGGGGCTGTGATGGTTGGCCATGCTATAGATTTGTGCCTGAGTCCAGCATTGTCCAATATTTATATCTCACACATTCTATTTTAAGGACCACTAGATACATGGTTCTCTTGGACTGATTTCTTTACATGACAAGAGTAGAAAATACATGCTTGAGGTGTTGATTCACACCTTAAGTATCAGCACTCAGGAGGCAGAGGCTGGAAATCTCTGAGTTCAAGGCCAGCCTGGTCTCCACAGACAGTTCTAGGACAACTAGGGATGCACAGAGAACCCTTGTCTGGAAACAAAACAAACAAACAATAAATAATAAAAAAATAAAAGATGTATGAATGCATGTCTTCTATTCATGCCTCATGAGATGTTCTGCTTGTGTCCTGTCCCCACCCCAGCCCAGACCCTCCAGTCTTCCCCCAGATGGATAACTCACCTGACTAAGTCTTTCTCCCATTGGCTCCACATGAAAAAGCCACAGTAGCAGCCACAGGAGATGGGATCAGGGGAGGGAAAAAGCAAAGGGATGGTGCACCGGAACAGATTGCCAAAGAACCACCCAGCCTGAGGGCTGATTCGGGGTGCAGTAACATTTGCTGGAAAAATGCACAGCACACTCCATCAATCCCACTTGGCTTTACCAGGAGTCTGATACCTGCCTGCTAGCTTCCTTATAGAGAAGCCTTTGAGTTCCAGCCTCAAGGTCCTCTTCAGGGTTCAGATCAGGCTGCTACAGCAAATGAAAGAAAGGGATATACGTGTGCCCATAAGATTGAGATGGGATCACGAGATTACAAGTGCACATTCCATGAAAATGCATGGTAAATGAGGAGATGTCAGAGCTGTTCTTGCACAAGTGAAATCGCAGATGAAAGCAACAGTTTCAGAGATGGCAGCCTTAAGAACTTGCCTGATAGGGTACCCCATCTGAGAATCAGTCCTCTGGTGGGGTAACATCTGAACTATCAATTACTACAACTGTAACTGTGTCATGGCCCACAATAAAACATGACCATCACTCCTGACACTTCCTCCTAGACTCATAATAGCCCCTGCATCAGAAGAACAGTGAATAGAGGTGTGTGTGTGTGTGTGTGTGTGTGTGTGTGTGTGTGTGTGTGTGTGTGTTTGCCCCAACACAAGTTGAAAGCAAGCACTTGGGAGCACTCATAAATGTCATGTTACACATGAGGAGATCAGAGGGCCAGAGGGCAGCCAGGCCTGTGCATGAAGTTGTCTACCTATTTGAGACAGGGAATAATTCTGTAACCCAGGCCTCTGACTCTAGCAACACTCTGGCCTCAGCCTCCCAAGCAGTAGGATTATAAATGAACAACACTGACTCCCCAGGACTAAGTTCTATAGACATTGCCTTTTGCCTTGCTTGCCTGCCCATTTCTCACTGTCCAGACAGATAGCCACCACACTGTGAGCTGCCCTGGGGTCCCTGTGTTGAGATGCTGAGTACACTCTCCAGTCAGCAGGCAGGGACAAACTGACCTCTTAGTTCCATAACCCCACAATCCAAGCATCTCTTGAGTTTGAAAGCTGTCCCACCCCTACTCAAGCCTAGGTGAAACCCTAGCCTTAGCCAGCAGTGGGATTCATCACAGTTCTAGCTGAGACCTTGAGCCAGAGTAGCAGCCAACACTTGCTGATTGTTTTACACTGGAAGAATTAGAAGGAATCTCTTGTATGACCATTCATAGGCTAATGGCCAGATCATCATTGTAATGTCAGCATTTGACACAACAAACTGTTCATTGCCTGAGGAGTAGGTAAAAAAAAAGCCAGGACTCAGTCTGCAGTGGGATACTTGGTCAATATTAAACTAAGGATTAGCCAGGTACGGTGGAACCCACACACTACATAATCCCAGCACTCTGCAGGGAGATGCAAGAGGATCAGAAGTTCAAGGTTGCCAGGGCATAGTGTTGCAGGACTTTAATCCCAACACTCTGGACACAGAGGCAGGTGGATATCTCAGTTCAACACCAGCCTTATCTATGGAGTGAGTTCCAGGACAGCCATGGCTACACAGATAAACCCTGTCCCATAAAATAAAGGAAAAAATTAATTGCAGAAGCAAGTCAGACGTGTATGTAATCTTAACACCTGGGTAGTTGAGGCAAGTCTGGGCCACATGACATCCTGAGCCACATGACAATGTCATAAAAAAGTAAGAACTGCAGTCAGGAGCACTTGAAGAACTTCCACATCCACATCCACATAACAACTCAAAACTGTCTATGACCGCAGTTCTGGACAGTCAAATGACCCGTCCAGCAGGCCAGGTTATTCGAGGGTCTCGAGGAGGGTCCACCTGGGAATCTATGGGGGGCGAGAGGGAAAGGAGACCAAGTGTGTGAAGAAAGACAGAGTCAGTCTGAGTTGCGTCAAGGTCTCGTTTATTGACTGGGTGTTAGAGCTTATAAACAGGGCTTCAGGTAGGGAGGGGGAGCAGGAGGAGTGAGGAGAGGACAAAGAAAATTCCTAAGGGAGGGTCCTCAGGAGGTCACTTTGGTCCCAGGCCCCTGCAGCTAGCTGATTTAGTACAGGCTCCAAGAAGTTTATTAAATCCTACATTCCTAGGTTAGACTAAAAGCCTCCTATTTACACGAGGCTTGATAAATCGTGGAAGGTTACACAGGTTCAAGACACAGCTGTCCAGAGTCGGTCCCCAACAGTTCCCCCTCTTTTCTCAAAAATGGACCAAGTCCATGTGATCGGGATTGCGGAGGTCCAAGAGAGCCTCTGTCTTAGGCTATACAGGGGGACTCCCACGCTCGGCAGCGTGCCATGTTGAGCCGGTCTCGACGACCTCTGTACAGTTGAATCCGGCGTGGGCCCTGTACTATTCCCGTCATTGAGTACTCTCTAGCAAGACCGTGGGGACGTTAGGGCTTTAGGACACTGAATCTGAGTCCTAGATGGGGCTCCTGGCCGGCCTCCTCGGAATCTACTCTGTGATAATGAATTGAGACGTGTCGTGGTAAGGCCAAATCAATCTGATTTTTGATAAACCGAGTCAACCGCTGAAAGGCCCAGGGACCAAAGGTAATGAGAAGGAGAAGGAAAATCATCAGGGGGCCAGGAGGGTGGGGATCAGGGTAGAAAGCCAAGGGGATTCTTTAAAGCTTCTATATAGAAGGGCAAACCCTGCTCCTAAGAGCAAGAGCCGCATCTTACTGCAGCCCCATAAAGGCTAATAAAGGAAAAACCCACAAGATTACAATTTCCATACAATTTTGTTTTACAAGATCATGGTCTGGGTACAGAGTGATCACAGATGGGTAATTTGTGTCAACAGGTACATTTTTCCTGAAACCTCAAAGGGGAGGGGGGTATCAAGGCGGGAGTGGAGTTTACACAAAGGTCATAGTGGTCCTTTCTGGAACACCTGCAACTATCCCAGTCACAGTTGAGCACATCTCTTAACAGAAATCTCTTTACATTGTTATATGGTTGCAGGGGAGATTGAACAATGGCTAAGTCAGATTGCTCTTGGTACTAGATTTTTAGTTTCTCATTTACTGGTGCTTGAAGTTTTCTCTTTTCATGAGGCTTGGGGGTGTAAGCCTGAAGGGCTAGAGTCTTTCACTCCCCCATTTTCTATTTGGCAAATTTTAATCTTAAAATTATGGCATTACATTTGGTAACTCATGGCCTATTTTAGTAACTCATGGCCTGTAATGGCCATGCATAGTTCATGTATAATTAGCCATCTTGTCTCTATGCCAGGGAGTTTTCTTTTGACCCAGCATTTCAGCCTCTTTTGAACAAGGAAAATGGGATGATGCATTCTCTTCTGGAGCTGCTTCAAGCTGGCATTGGGGCGCTGTTATCAGGGCCTCTCCCCCAAAAGGCTGAAAAGCTGGTCAAAGACTGGGCAGGGGGCATTTGTCAGTAGCATGTAGCTGCCTGACCCCATAGGGACAGAGAAGAATCATGTTAGCTGGGCTGGTCCACGTTAGCCTTTAGCACGTCCAGAGTTCACAGTCGTCTGGAGCAGTGGAGTCAGGAATTGAAACTTGGAGGTGTCTGCCAGCCAAGTAGAAATCTGTTGAGACAGATTTAAACTAGGAACAAAGGTTAAAATTTATGAACTTATTTGAAACCTTAGGTCCATACCCTTAGTGATGGGGAAAGCACTAATCCCAAGACCAGGAGAGAGGAAAAATACCATCTTTAGGAATACTTATCTGGGGTTCTTTTGACCTCTGTGGAGTGGATCTATGTTTTTATGACTCTTTTGATCCTTTGAGGCCTTTTTGCAGAATGACATAAAAGTTTTAGATACATATGTATTACCAATCTGTACTGAAATCCATATTGTAGACAAAGCAGATAATGGGTATCTGTAAAACAGCAGAAGTAGACTTATACCTTTGAGTCCCAACAAGAACTACAGATTTTGGCATTTTACTTCTGTCCAAAAACCAGGTGTAAGTTGGACAGTGATTTTGAGCCTGGTGAAAAGTACTTTTAGGTTTACATTTAGACATATCTAGATGACATCTAAAACAAATCCAAAATATTGAGCTTGTGACTGAACAGTAAGTGGTCATTGCTCTATCAGCTCATCAGGACTCCTAAATGTTAAGCTCTGAACCATAGAACAGGAGAGTAATCTGAAACATATCTTATTTTAGACTCATATCCGAACCTTTATAATTTATTTAAATTTTTACATCTTAGAACATTTTCTTTTAAAGTGAGCTAACAGGCTAGCTATGGCCTTGCAGAAGGATCTGGTTGTTGCTGCCATGCTGACAAAGTTAGAGCTAGCCTAGCCATCAGTACTATCAGAAATCTGAGAAGGATAAACTATATCTGAGTGCAGACCAAGAAGCTTCCAATCCTATAAATTACAGTGATCAATCCCTACCCAGGCTCTATAGCGTTGGAGGTACCAGTCAGAACAACATCAATCTTCTACCACCATCAAGCCCATAAGGCAGAGTACCTTTTCTGTGGAATAGGGACACGGAAGACTGACAGTGTCCCACTACTTGTCCACAGTCTGTGCTGGGTCCTGGAGGCAGGTGTTGCATTGGGGCATCTTGCCCTGTGGTCAGTGTCGTTCGCAATTCAGGTGGCATCTTCTTGTCATTCCATATCTTCTTTGGAGACCTTGGGAGTCATTGCTAGGAGCTGGGGAGCTAGGAGTCTCTGTTTCTGATAGTAAGTTTTTAATCAAATAATTTAAATGTCATATTCATCAGATCATTGACAGGTTTGAGGACCATTATCTATTAAATGTATCTGAGTCAAACATATCTAGGCCTAATCTTGAAAATATCTCTAAGTTTGGTAATAATGACCAGGCTAATTTGTTCTCCTATAGATATATTAGTCAAATATACCTCTCAGTTTGTTTTTATTTAAATAGAACCGTTTATGCTTTAAACTAGTATCTGGATAGCCAGATGACTAGTATTAACTTGTATTCCTTAACACAGAAGGACATGCATGCAAACTCAGACATTCAAAACCAAACATACATGTGGCCACATTTTCATTCATACCTGTAGAATAGACAGACATTTTTAAGACTATGACCCTTTGGAGTCTCCATGTAACAGCAGAATAGCAAGAGAAAGAAATCTGAAACATGTTTACTTAAACTTTAAAGTTAGACCTTAAAGTTTCATTTTATTTTTTTTCAAACCCTCATGACATGCTTAAGCCTTTAAATTTTTATATCTTAAACTGCTTCCTCAAGTTAAAAAATCATTTATTTAAACTTTTATTTTAACCAACAATAATTTGAAACCAATTTTCTTAAATGATGGCAAGTATTTGTAACACATTGAACTCAAATGACCAAAACCCATGTAAATTTTTATTTTTCCTGTGGAAACAAAAGCATAATTTTCCTAGTATCTTGAACTGGTAATTTAACATTTCTTTTTCAAGCAATATCAGTGTTATGCCTAGGTCTCATCCCCAAAGAAGCCATCAGAGACCTCAGGTACAGAATGCAAAAGCAAGGTTTATTTAAATGAAGTTTACAAGCCTCGGCAGGGGGGCTTTACCAAACCTCTCACACACACAGCAGGGAGGTTGGAAGGAGCTTGAGCCTTTCTTTGTGAGGCTAGCACAGACCACATAATTCATCTCCCACTGCCCGCGTCCCTCTTTAGGTTCATATCAGTAGTTTTTCATGTTATCTTTATTTCTCATTTGTTTAGCAACCGTGTTTAGGAGTTTTATGAGCTGTCTCCCGGGTTTGGGGAGTTTGGGAAGTTTGGGATGTTTTATGACCACTTAGTCTCTGTCAGATGGTCATATATCCTAACTCTGTGTTTTCTTAAGTTTCTGTAGTTGATAAAGCCACCTGGAAAAAGGCGTCTAAGTTCTTATCTACATTTAAGAATACTGGTTTTAGCTTCTCTTTGTCTGTAGGGGATGAAGTTGGGGGGGTGTTACTGAGGTTTCACAATCAGGACAGAGAAAGGTTAACAAGAGAAATTCCTGGCTGGCAGAAGAGACTTTGAAGTTATCACAGTAAAGGAAGGGAGGGGGAGCAGTGGTCATAAAGTATGTCCTTGGCTGCCAGTGTTCCTGAAAAAAAAAGTTTTTGTTAACTCCTCTGACTAAAGTCAGATTCTCTGTTCAGTGTTCACACAGTTTTGTCAGTTGCAGGCAGCCATTGCCCTGTCCAGAGCAGGACATGAGAATCTTAGGCCGCCTGTACCCAGAGCATGCACCCCCACCTTCGTGAGAGCAGCCAGCTGCCTGCAGTCCTGATAGCAAGAGAGCTAGGGAGGGAGGGAGGTGGCCCTTGCTGTGCCTCTCTCTCCTCCCCAGGAAAATAAGGGAGGTGAGTAGCAGAAACAGATGACATTTACACAGACAATTCAAGTACCAGAACATCAGCACTGAGATGATGATGGCCTCACTCACAGCAAGCAAGCCCCTGGATGTGGCTCGCACATCCCTCCAGTGGGCTGGGCAAAGGTCTAGTGGAGAAGAAGGGGACTGTCCCATAGCGTCCGTCACAGTCAAGTCAACAATGAGAACAGTTAACACACTACACACAAGACCAAGGGCACACGAAAGAAAAACTTTGCCCCAACAAGACAACCAACAAAGCTCCAAGAACAATGACAGCCTGATATGCTCTGTGGAGAGTGACCTTCCAGGCTCAATCACACCAAAAACAATCGAGACTCGAGGATCTCTGTCCTTGATCAAACAGACATCAGGGGGCTTTCACAACCCTGTCAGTCAGACATGCACCTTATTTCTTGGAAGAGAAACAGAGTGCAAAGTAACAATGACCACAATAAAACATACAAAAAAACCCCACAAAATGGCTCTAACAATTTCCCGGGACAAAATACAAAGTGGCACTTCCTCCCACCAAGGGGAAATGTACCCAAAGATGCTCCTCTCCTGAGCACTCCCTGGAGGAGACTCCTAAAATCAAATGGTCACCTCTGAGGTGGCCCCAAATGGCTCGGGACTAGGGGATCCCTTGCCCAAATCAGGGAATGAGACGTCTCTCTTTCCCTCCCAGGATCACTGTCCGGACACGTCTGTCCCAGTGAGAGCCTGCAAAGTACAAATCAGTCGACCGGCACAAAACTTAACGAGACAAGACAGAGACAGAGACAAGACAGAGAGCGCTCTTACTGGTAGATGTCAATAAACCTCTGGACCCTTGAGGGTCCCGGTGGGGTCTTTTGGTCTTTTGTTCAATGTGATTTGTGACAACCTCACTCTTAATGTCTTCTGGGATGGACACATCATTTAATAGGTCCTCAGCAAGTGCCAGAAGATGTGACACCCTACTATCCTTTTCTGAATCCTATAAAACATCTCTGATTACTCCATAGAAACTAAAGAATGCATCGGGGACATTCTCTCCATCCTTAAGCAAGTTATTGATATCCTTTCTTACTTTATTCCATGTCAAAGGGTGGATGCCCGGGCCATTAATAACCAGCCAGGGACATTTTTCTTCCACAAAATAGAAAAACTTAATTAAATCTTTTTTTTCTTTCTTTTTGACTCTTATTCCCCTCTCCCTGAAATCTTCATTTCCTTAATGAAGAGAGCCTCTTTAGAGAGTACTTTACCCATTGATTGTTGGACAGCACTTATCTCAAGGTTGCCCGCGGCGCACGAGTGATGCTGTTGGGGCACCTCTACCCTAGTGAGTCTGGCCAGACCCCATTTTCTCTTTGCCGTCCAGTAGTGAGCCGCGGTGCCTCGAGCCCCACGTTCGGGCGCCCCTTGACCCGTCCAGCAGGCCAGGTTATTCGAGGGTCTCGAGGAGGGACCACCTGTGAATCAGTGGGGGCGAGAGGGAAAGGAGACCAAGCGCGTGAAGAAAGACAGAGTCAGCCTGAGTTGCGTCAAGGTCTCGTTTATTGACTGGGTGTTAGAGCTTATAAACAGGGCTTCAGGTAGGGAGGGGGAGCAGGAGGAGTGAGGAGAGGACAAAGAAAATTCCTAAGGGAGGGTCAGCAGGAGGTCGCTTTGGTCCCAGGCCCCTGCAGCTAGCTGATTTAGTACAGGCTCCAAGAAGTTTATTAATCCTACATTCCTAGGTTAGACTAAGAGCCTCCTATTTACACGAGGCTTGATAGATCATGGAAGGTTACACAGGTTCAAGACACAGCTGTCCGGAGTCGGTCCCCAACATTGTATGGCAAATGATTTACCAACTGTGCCATCTCCCCAGCCCACAACAACTAATATTGTTATTATAAGTGTGTTCCAGCAATTTGGAAAACCCAATGGACTTCTGTGTGCTTTGTCTCTCAACCCTGGACCTTCACCTATCCTAGATACACTGCTCTTTTTGGTTAAAAATCATTGGGAGCTCCACTCAGCTTCCTTTCTTGTTTCTCTGCAGACAAAAACAACCCCTGTGAATCCTTCATCTGTAACTGTGACCGCCAGGCCACCATCTACTTCTCCAAGACTCCATACACCAAGTTTTACAAAGGCAATCACTGTTAGACTTGTCACCTCAGATACTGGTACACTATCCCTGCCTGCCTGGTTGTCTTCACTACACACTGTGCCCTCTAATAAAGCACATATTGATAGAGCTTGGCTATGGTGATTGTAGTCTTTGTCTACCAAACATTAATATATCCTCAGAGAACACCATTTTGTCCAATTCTGGAAGCTGAAGTATAATTGGAAAGATGTTTTCAGAAAGCAAGCACCTTGAAGTATCATTTATGAGTGCAAACCACACCTTTCATCCAAGCATTTTTGGATGCAAGGCAAAGGCAGAGGAAGGCAGGTATCTTGAGGTCAAGGCAAGCCTCGTCTAAAAAGCAAGTTCCTAGACAGCCAGGACTATTACACAAAGAAACCCTGTCTCAAAAAAATGAAGAAGGAGGAGGAGAGGAAGAAGAAGGAGGAGGAGGAGGAGAAGGAGAAGGAGGAGGAGGAGGAGAAGGAGAAGGAGAAGGAGAAGGAGGAGAAGGAGAAGGAGAGAAGAAGGAGAAGGAAGAGAGGAAGAGAGAAGAAGAAGAAGGAAGAAGGAGGAGAAGAAGAAGAAGAAGAAGAAGAAGAAGAAGAAGAAGAAGAAGAAGAAGAAGAAGAAGAAGAAGAAGAAGAAGAAGAAGAAGAAGAAGCCAGTCTGAGATACATAGCAGGGTAGGGGAGGACTGCTGTGGAATATTATTTTAAGATGTGTTACATTTGATTATGCTGTGGAACGTTTGTGTTAATGATGCAAAGATGTGTTGCATTTGTTTAACTCTGTGAAGCTGTGTTACTGTGCCTGTGTTTATTAGACACCTGATGGTCTCTTAAAGAGCTGAACGGCCAAAAGCAAGGAAGGAGAAAGGATAAGTGGGGCTGACATGCAGAGAGGAGAAATAGAAAGCAATTTTTTCAGGAGCTAAAGAAGGACGAGAAAAGGAGGAGAGAAGGACAAAAGGGGCCAGTCACCCAGCTACACAGCAAGCCATGGAGGAAGAAGAAAAGAAAAGTTTACAGAACTAGAGAAAGGTAAAAGCCCAGAGGCAAAAGACAGAAGGGATAATGTAAGTTAAGAAAATATGGCTATAAATAACTCAAGCTTTGTTCAGGCATTCACAAGAAAAAATAAGCCTCCACGTGTTTTTCGGAGATCTAGGAGGTGGGCCCCTCAAAGAGCCAAAACTAAAAGAGTAAAACAACCAACTAGAGGGGACAGAAAAAGATGGAGAGGGGAGATATGAGACAGGGATAGTGACTGGAAAAAGGGGAGAAATGGGCAGGAAAGAAAAGACAGAGAGGTAGAAGGGAGAGGGAAGAGAGGAAGACGCAGTGTCATGTGTGCACTGAAGGAACATCTTGAACCTAAAATTACCAGACTTACAGGGGTTGGGGAGGGGAGTTAGCACACGCCTTTAATACCAGCACTTGGACCAGAGATGGGCAGATCTCTGTGAGTTCCAGGCCAGCTCTACAGAGCAAGTTCCAACACATGCTTCAAATCTACAGAGATATCCTCTCTTGAAAAACCCCAAAACAACAGCAACAACAAAAACCCTGGATTGAAGCGCTTCTGCCATGTGCTCCTCTTAGGAAGTGGGATGTAAGAAAGCAAACCAGACTGACTGTAAATGACCTGAAGGCAGGATTACATTCTGGTGACTTTCCAGTCCTCACTTTGCCTAAACAAACGACACAGAGTAATTGTCCTGCTAAAGTGCACAGACGCCCAACTTGTGACAACAAATAGAACAGAACACAACCTCTTTAATTTCTCTATGATGGAAACCCACAGGTGAAGCCAGGTTAATCTCTGGTTCCCTGGTCAACCAGATTTAGGAATCAGATGTCTCATTAGCTGGGTTAAGGCTACGAGGTTCTCCAACTCTCTTATCCTTTACTGAACAACTGCCCAGTCCTCTGCCCTTCCACCCCCATCCCCACTCATATCCCAGGTCAGGCCTGGTGAGCAACAGGTGCAGCTTAGAGCCCCTTGCGCAGGCGCAGTGACTGGTAGTAGCTGGTGGTGGCTGTCCAGAGTCCTGCTGGAAGGGTAGGGGGAGCTTGAGCATGGAGACAACCAACTCAACTCACCCCTACATGGTTTTTATCCAGGGAAGAGGTGAGAAGGGGGGAAAGAAGGTGGTGGGGTACAAAATTAGAGGGAACATGAGAGAATGCCAAACAGAGAGGCCAGAGGGCACTGGGCCAGCAGACACTGTTTCACCGCCACCATCTGGGTGTAGAGAACTGAAACTCACTCCTCAGCAAGAGCAGAAAGTGCTCTTAAGTGCTGAGCCATCCCTCCAGCCCCTGCGATGGTTAATTGTCAGCTTCACACACTGGGTAGGGAGAACCTCAGCTGAAGGATTGCCTGCATCATATTGGTCTGTGAGCACATCTGTTGGGCATTTTCTTCCTTCCTTCCTTCCTTCCTTCCTTCCTTCCTTCCTTCCTTCCTTCCTTCCTTTCTCCCTCCCTCCCTTCCTCCCTCCCTCCCTTCCTCCTTCCCTCCCTTCTTCCCTCCTCAGCTCCTTCTACCCACACACACTGACACACTAACACACACACAACCTCACTCACAGCTGCTCTTTCCACTGTTCCTTCACATAGCTCTACCTCTGTGGCAACAGCTCCTTCACCCAGCTCTACACAGCCATCTCTCTCCACACCACCTCTGCTTACTCAGAGCCAAGCTCTGGACAATTATAAGTTACATTTTCAGTGTCCTACAAGTGCTTACAACACAAGATAAGTCACGTAGTTTCTCTTAGGCTAGTGATGTCACAGTGACCCACACACATAGCTCTAAGTTAGTGAGGGATCCAGAGAGTAAACAATTGGCTGAACCTTGAGCTGTCAGGGTCCATGCCAAAAGAGAATTTGCAAGGAGCTAAGTCTCAATGTAAACAGCCTGGCCATGATTTAGCAATGACGACACCTGGCAATTAGTGTTTGAGTATTTTCTGCAGTGGCAGTTTAGTCTGCATTGAATTGTTCTGAAGTTCAAAATTCGCTGTCTGTGTAAAAGGCTGTCTTTGTGACTGAGAATTCTATGTCAGTCTGAGTAGTATTGTAGTATTTTTTCTATACATAAAAATAATACAGCCTAAACAGAAATTCCAGAACATCCACAGCTATAAGTGTGCTCAAAGATGGAATATATTCTTGAGATGAACACAAGCAGTGGGAAAACACCCATAGCAGTTCTTAGCGGAGAAATGTAGTGACTCATGAGAGAAATTACTGACAGAAAACAACTGGTTTCCACAGCCAGTGACCCCATGGCCTTGCCAGGTGGGGCTCCCCATCAGGTGGGGCTCCCCATCAGGTGGGGCTTCCCATCAGGTGGGTCTGGTGGGTCGATCTGTTAAACTCTAGTTGTCACTGCTGTATATTCCCACAGCCCCCTGCAGCCCTGGTGTGGTGATATTGTGTGCATCAAATAAAGCTTGCCTGAGGATCAGAGGACAGAGCCAGCCACTAGATTAAACATAGAGGTCCAGCAGTGGTGACACACATCTTTAATCATAGCACTCGGGAGGCAGAGAATCTCTATGAGTTCAGAGCCACCTTGGACTACATGAGATTGATTAAGTCTAGGAGATAAACAGAGCCAGGAAGTGGTGGCACACGCCTTAAATCCCAGAACTTGGGAGGCACACACCTTTAATCCAAGTGCTTGAGATCTCATGCCTTTGCTACCAGTATTTGGGAAGCACACACACCATCAATCTCAGAACTAAGAAGGAAGTGGCATGGCTAGACAAAGAAAGGTATATAAGGCATGAGGAGACAGGAACTAGGGCCTTTTTGACTGAGGAAGCTTCTAAGCTGAGGACTCAGAGGTTTTCAGTCAGGATTCATGGAGATAGGATCTCACATTCCCTTCAGCCTGAGGATTAGGTAGTGGTGAGAAGTTTTTCTAATGGCTTGATCCTTTGTCCTCTCTGATCTTTCAGGATTTACTAAATATCTGGCTCTGAGTTTTTAGTATAAGACCATTTAAAATTCATGCAACATCTGGCTCCCAAGGTGGGGCTCAAACGAAAGACCCTGAGATTAAGAGTCTCTTGCTCTACCGGCTGACCATGTAAAATTCGTGCAACAACCTGGGCAGGTTTCTAAGGGGCACAGAAGTGACAAGGACAGTCACCATGTAGTGGTCATTTCCTTGGTCTCACGTGACCTCACAACATCTTTTTCAGGAAGACACTAAACTATAGATGAGGTCACTCATGAGGAAGTTGAGGAAGGCACGGTCTCTTGCGAAAGGTTTCCAAGCTAAGAAGTGATGACATTTGGATCTGAGACACAGATCTACATCATTCCCAAGTTTCTGTTTAAAAACATTTCAGCCGGGCAGTGGTGGCGCATGCCTTTAATCCCAGCACTCGGGAGGCAGAGCCACGAGGATCTCTGTGAGTTCCAGGACAGCCTGGGCTACCAAGTGAGTCCCAGGAAAGGCACAAAGCTACACAAAGAAAACCTGTCTCAAAAAAAACAAAAAATAAAAAGATAAAAATAAAAATAAAAACATTTCAAAATATTATTTATTTCTGGGGGAGGCATGCCTGTACCCCAACACAAGTGCAAAGGTCTGAGCACAACATGCAGGAGATTGTTCTCTCTTTCGACCTTGTGACAACCTCGGGATGGAACCAGACTTGGCAGCAAGGGCCTTTATTCCCTGAGCCATTTTGCCTGCCAAAAGCCTCTCCTGTTAGCTGCTGTGTTATACTGATTCCACATTGACTAAACAATGGAGAGCTGCATCATTGGCTATAAACCAGATACTAGGATAAACACCTATGCAGGGCAAGATTTATTCTTTCCATTTTACAGATGAGGATTCAGAGGGAGGGCTGGGAGTATATCTGAGTTGCTACAGTGCTTGCCTACCATGCACAGAGCTCTGGGTTTCACCTCCAGAACCCATGAATTGAGTGTGGTGGTGCACACCTGTAATCCAGCCCTTGGGAAGTGGAGGCAGGAAGATTGTCTTAAGTCATATAATTTTAGAAATGATAATTGGTATTTGTAGTTTGCTGGGTTTTAGGATTAAATACATGTGTTTATTTATTTTGTGTGTAGGAATACACTGGCATCCCGTGTCTTCTTCAGTCACTCTCCACCATGTCTTTAGAGCCTGGATCTTTCTCTCTCTCTCTCACTAAAAATGGCACTCATCTTTAGAAAGCATGGCTGTCTAACAAGTTTTGGGATCTGTGCCACCCAATTCCCTATAGAGTTACAGATGCCCCAACCACATCTCGATTTGTTACATGAGATCTGGGCATCCTAGGTCAGGCCCTCTTGCTTAAATGACAACCACTTTACCAACTGTGCCATCTCCCCAGCCCACAACAACTAATGTTCTTTTTTTTTTTTTTTTTTTTTTTGATTTTTGAGACAGGGTTTCTCTGCATAGCTTTGCGCCTTTCCTGGTGCTCACTTGGTAGCCCAGGCTGGCCTCGAACTCACAGAGATCTGCCTGGCTCTGCCTCCTGAGTGCTGGGATTAAAGGCGTGCGCCACCACTGCCCGGCAACTAATGTTCTTATTATCAGTGTGTTCCTGCAATTTGACAAACCCAATGTTCTTTTGTTTGCTCTGTCTCTCAAACCTGAGTCTGCACCAATGGGAGGTTCACCAGTTTCTTTTGGTTATAAATCATAGAGAACAGGGTCATGGACTCCACTCAACTTATTACTTGTTTCTCTCCAGGCAGAAAAACACCCGTGAAGACTTGATCTGCAACTGTGACTGCCAGGCCGCCATATGCTTTTCCAAGCAGAACAAAGGCGTTCAGTGTTAGACTTGTCACCTCAGTTACGGGTAAACCATCCCTGCCTGTCTGATTGTGTTCACTACACACTGTGCCCTCTAATAAAGAACCGATCAAAAGAGCTTGACTTAGTGATTGTATTCTCTGTCTACTAACCATAACTAGATCCTCAGAGAACATCATTCCGTCTAGCCCTGGAAACTGAAGGTTATTGGGAAAGACATTGCCATTAGGAGAGCACCTTGAAGAGTGGGTGATGAGCCAGGCCATGCCTTCCATCCCAGGACAGTTGGTTGCAGAGGCAGAGGAAGGCAGATCTCTTAAGTTAAAGGACAAACTGGTCTAAAAATCAAGTTCCAGTACAACCAGGAATAATACATGAAGAAACTCTTTCTCTAATTACAACAACAGAAGAACTCAGCCTGAGATACATAGGTTGCAAGGAGAAACAGAAGGGAAAGGGACAGGTAAGGAGGGGAGGGAGGGGTGGGAAGGAAAGAGAAGACAGAGAGGTAGGAGGGGAGAGAAGAGAGAAAGATGCAGTGTCACGTAGGCACTAAAGGAACATCTTGGCCCTAAAAATACTGGACTCAAAGCACTTCTGCTGTGTGCTCATTCTGGGAATGGGGATATAGGAAACCAAATTGGACTGAGTGTAAATGACCTGAAGGCAGGATTACATCCTGGTAGCCTCCTAGTCTTCACTGTGCCTAAACACACGCCACAGGATAATTGTCCCACTAAAGTACCCAGCAGCCTAACTTTTTGAACAAACAAAAGAGTGCACTTCCCTTTTTCTACTTTTATGTATTACAGGACTCCTTATGTAAAGCAGGTTAATCTCTGGTTCCCTAGTCAACTGGGTTTAGGAATAAGATGTCTCATTGACATGTTTAAGGCTACACGGTTCACGGTCTCTCTTTTCCTTTAGTGAACAGCTGCCCAGCCCTCTGCTTTTCCACTTCTACCTAGTTCCTTACTGGTATCCCAAAGGCCAGGCTTCACACTTCCCAAGGACAGGCCAGGTGAGCAACCAATGCAGCTAGAGCGTCCTGCAAAGAGGCAGTGACTGGTAGTAGCTGGCAGTGGGTGTCCAGAGTCCTGCTGGAAGGGTAGGGGGAGCTTGAGTGTGGAGACAACCAACTCAACTCACCCCCTACATGGTTTATATCCAGGAAGGAGGTGTGAAGTGGGGAAAAGGAGGTGCTGGGCTCCTGAATTGGATGATACGTGGGAGATGGGCAAACCCAGAGGCTTGAGGGCATTGGACCATCAAAAATTGTTCACTAGCAACCATGTGGGTGCAGAGAATTGATCCCCAGTACTCAGGAAGAGCAGAAAGTATTCTTCGCTGATGGGCCATCACTTCAGCCTCTAATTGCTAAACCTAATTGTCAGCTTGATACACCTCAGAAGGGAGAATCTCAGCTGAAGAATTGCCTGCATTGTATTGGCCTGTGGACATATCTCTTGGTCATTTCCTTTGTTTTCTCTTTCCTTCTTTTGCTTTCTTTTCATTGGTGTTTTGGGACAGGTTTCTTTGTGTGTCTCTGGCTGTCCTGGAACTCACTCTGTAGACCAGGCTGGCCTCAAACTCAGATATTCACCTGCCTCTGCTTTCTGAGTGCTGACATCCAAGATGTGCACCACCACCACCACCACCTTCTGGCTACATTGCCAATTTTCAAATGGAGTTTGTACCCTAGTAAGTTGAGCCTATGATTCAAGCCTGTAGACATGAGTCCAGTTCCTGAAACCCATCAAAAGGTAGAAGGAGAGAAATGACTCCACAGAGTCATTGGCACACAAGGGATCTCTGTCACTGTCTCTCTGTCCCTCTGTCTCTCTGTCTCTCTGTCTCTCTGTCTCTCTCTCTCTCTCTTAGACACACACACATTAACTAAACAGTTAATTAATTAAAAATCATATTTGTAACTGGATCTACCTCATAAGTTGTATGAGATTCTTAGGACAGACTTAGCACATGGTTTATACAGTAAACATGGAGGATTGTTAGGGCCAGCTTCTCCTTCCTGGGAACACACTTCACTACCTGTATCCCTCAGACACAACCCCTGGAGCAATGTCTATATCTTCTTATGACCTCAAACCATCCACGGGGGAGGGTCTTGATATTTTTCCTGTCACTGCACTTGAGCTGGTTGGGGTGTTGATCTAGCCCTTTCTCTGTGACTCTGGGACAGCACTGATTCAGGCTCTGTCACCATCTACAGCAGCTCAGCCCATCGGGACTGTGTGTGAGGGTGCACATATTCTACTTCTGTGCTACACACACAGGAGTCACAGGCCCCGAGTGCTGACTGGACACTGTCAGAGCACAGCTACAGGACTCTAAAGAGAAGTCACTGAGTCCTCCCGTCACTCAGGATGAAACTCCTTCTGCTGGTCACTCTGCTCACAGGAAGGACCCTTGTCCCCTCTGAGTGCCCACCATTCCTCTTCTCTTCACAGTTCCCCAGCTGGTCACACCTGAATTTCTGGTTTGGTGGTCTAATAGCCTCTGGGTTGTGAACCCCCACGTCCACAACAGCTGGGACATTTACTCTCTAGGCCTGAAATCAGATGACCTTTTAGAAAAGTCCACTACATTCACCTACCTGAGCAAAGAAAGCCCCTTCGGCTTCTGCCATAAGCCCTGGAACTGATTTCCTTGGCCCTAAGGTGCCCTGAATATTTGACTTTTCTTTTCTTTTTAAAAATATTGACTTTTATTTTATGTGTTTGAGCCCTTTTCCTGCTTGTGTTTCTGGGAACTGAGTGTGAGCAGTGCCTACAGAGGCCAGAGGAGGGGTCTGATCCTCCAGAACTGGGATCATAGACAGCTGTGAGCTGCCAAGTGACTGCTGGACCTGAGCCTGGGTCCTACACAAGAGATGGCAGAGCCATCTCTCTTGCCCTTATTATTTTGACAGGATTATATATTTCTGGCTCAGGATGCCCTCCAACTTGACATTACAGCCAACACTTACCTCAACCTCCCTAGTGTTAGGATTATACACAGAACTATAAAGAGAGAAGTCACTTGAGTCCTCCACACACTCAGGATGAAAATCCTTCTGCTGATCACTCTGCTCACAGGTAGGACCCCTATCTCCCTTGTGTTCAATGCACAGGCCCCTAATGGTCACACCTGAAGTTTTCTGGTTTGGGGTTGTAACTCTTTTTGTTGTTGTTGTTCCCATTTTACAGGAGAGAGTTTCTCAGAGTAGTGATGGTTGTCCTGCAACTCACTCTATAAACCAGGATGGTTTTCAATTCAGATATCCACCTGCCTCAGCCTCCAGTGTGCTGAGATTACACAGTGTGTGTTCCACTATACCTGGTTTCTCTTGCATTTTAATGGTGACCGAGTATCCCACTGCATTCTGAATCCTGGTCATTTACCTACTCCTCAGCTGATGAACAGTTTGTTGTGTCAAATGCTGACATTACAATGATGATCTGACCATTATCCTTGTCTATGAGCTGTGCATGGCCATACAACAGATTCCTTCTAATTCTTCCAGTGTAAAACAGTGAGCATGTGTTGGCTGCTTCTCTGTCTCAAGGTCTCAGCTAGAACTGTGATGAATCCCACTGCTGGCTAAGGCTAGGGTTTCACCTAGGCTTGAGTAGAGGTGGGGCAGCTTTCAAACTCAAGAGATGGTTGGATTGTTGGGTTATTGGAACTAGGAGGTCAGTTTGTCCCTGGCTGCTGACTGGAGAGTGTTCTCAGCTCCTCAACACAGGGACCACAGGGCAGCTCACAGTGTGGTGTCTGTCTTGTTCTGACAGTGAGAAATGAGGAGCCAAGCAAGGCAAAAGGCAATGTCTATAGAACTTAATCCTAAGGAGTCATCCTAGCCCAGTACAGTGGTGTTCATTTCTAACCTTACCACTTGGAAGACTGAGGCCAGAGGGTTGCTACAAAGTCAGAGGCCAGCCTGGGTTAAAGGGCAACTACATGTCTCAAATAGGTAGATAACATCGTACTTCAGCTTGGCTGTCCTCTGATCTCCTCGTGTGTAGTATGACATTTACAAGTGCTCCCAAGAGCTTGCTTTCAACCTGAGTTGGGCAAACACACACACACACACACACACACACACACACACACACACACACACACACAGACACCTCTATTTACTTCTCTCCCCATGCAGGAGCTGATAGGAGTCAAGGAGGAAGTGTCAGGAGTGATGGTCATGATCTGTTGTGGGTCATGGTGCAGTTACAGTTCTACCAATTGGTAGTACAGGTGTCACCCCACCAGAGCACTGATTCTCAGATCAGGTACCCTGTCAGGCATGACCTTAAGTCAACCAACTCTGAAAATGCTGCTTTCATCTGTAACTTCACTGTGCAAAAACAGCTCTGACATCTCCCCCATTTACCATGCATTTTCATGTAATGTGCACTTGTAATCTCATGATTCCATCTCAGTCTTATGG
>NC_051082.1:6262764-6282714 GCF_004664715.2 Peromyscus leucopus
CATTATGATAATTATAGAAAGGAACAGCCAAAACTATCAAAAAAATCAACCTTTATTTATCCAGTCACCCAACAGGAACAACTTCCAAATGACAGAAATCCCCAAGGCTATGTAAGAGCTAACTGGATTCCTGTGGAAAACTTAGAATTGAGGACATTAAAGAAAGCAATAGGCTAATATGGTGTGTATTCACCTTTTGTGAGGCAGATGTTAAATTCATGGTCAACTAGTAACAGAATTATCCCACATGACTGGAAAAACATAGTTACAACAGTTATTGGAACTGGCTCCATAATTGCAGTGAAGGACCTGGTGGAAAGATGAGGTTGAGGCATTGAACATCCAAGTATGGATAGAGGTATGGAAATTTCCCAAGATCAGCAGCTTTGAGAGGGTGATTATGCTGATGCACAAAGACAATCTCTATATGATGACCACAACTTGGCTATATGCCATGCAGCAGTTTTGAATGCTTGGGACAAAGTTGAAGAAGTCAGAAAGAGAACTAGGTCATTTACTTAAAGATGTACCGGCACAAAAGAAACTTTCACTGATTTGTTTTACATGAGTTGAATTTAGCTATAAATAGAATGATGCCAAATACAGAAGCTAGACAAATAATAATTGAATCTTTGGATTTTGAAAATGCTAATTCACAATGCAAAAGGACAATTAGGCCTTTAAAGCAAGATCAGCACCCATAGAGTAATGGATCTGAGATAGAGTCAATATTGAATCTCGTAACCATGTTGATGCTTGGATAGGAGAGTTGTTTTCCAGAGGCTTGAAGAAAAATAAAAATGTCAGATGTTTTAATTGTGCTAAACAAGGTCACCTAAAAAGGGGTTGTAGACAGAGCATTTCTAGAAGTAATTTTTTTTCTAGGAATAATCCAAAGAGAAGTCCTCTCCCTTCTGGAATATGGAGAAGATGGGGCAAGGCATAACCTGGAACAATTAATGCAAATCAACAAGGTACAAAAAGGTAACCCTTTGCCATTGGGAGATACCTTGAGGGGCCCCTTGAAGGCCCCCATATCAAATTTGGTTTAGTCATTCCCTATCACCTTGTGGAAACACTTCCCAGGAGCAATTTAAGGAACTAATACCTATTGTAAATAACCATACTGCTCTGGATTAAATAATAGCTTTAGAAGATAAAATAAAAATTTCAGGAAACATGATAAAGCAAATATTTTGGCAAACTTCTATAAATGATCAAAGACCAAAGTTAAAAATATGAATAAATGACATAGTAATTGAGGGTCTTGTAGACTCAGGGGAGGATAGATGTAACAACAATGACACCAGAATCTTGGCATCCAAATTGGACTCTTCAGAAGGTAAATGTTCAGCTTTTGGGGATTGGAACTTTAGCTCAGGTAAAATAAAGTGCAAGATGGGTCAAATGTATAGGGCCAGAAGAACAGGGAGGAAAATTAAAGCCATAATTAGCTAACATAGCAAGGAATTTTATGGGTATGTGATTTGTTACAACAAAGGAATACCCAGATCAACATTTCTTCAATCTCAGAAACAAACCATAAACTAACAAATGTTTTTGGAAAAAATATTAAAAGCTATTATGAAGAACAGTCAGGTTGTTCATAAACAGAGCACAACAGCTGCTGATCCTTCAAAGTTACCAACAGCCCTACTTTTAAAATAGTTAACAGACAAACCTATCTCGGTGGACCAGTGGCCTTTGACATCAGAAAAATTAAAGGCCTTAAAAAAACTGGTACAGGAGCAGTTACATGCTCAACATATTGAAATATCAACTAGTCCTTGGAATTCTCCTTTATTTGTCATTAAGAAGAAATCTGGAAAACGGAGAATGCTAACAGATTTGAGAGCCATAAATGAAGTAATTCAGCTGATGGGCTCTCTACATCCTGAAATTCCTTTGCCTTCTCTGTTACCTCAAGGATGGTCTATTATAGTGATTGATTTAAAAGACTCTTTCTTCAGTATACCTTTACAAGAACAGGATAGAGAAAACTTTGCCTAGAAGTTGCCTACTTATAATAATTCTCAGCCCATTAAAAGATATCAGTGGAAAATACTCCCACAAGGGGTGTTAAACAGCTCCACCCTGTGCCAATATTTTGTATGACAGCCATTGGAAATAATTCATAATCAGTTTCCTCAATCTATAATTTACCCTCATATAAATAATACCTTACTAACTGATTCAAATGTAGATACCTTAGAGAAAATGTTGAGGAAGTAAGCAAAATTTTGCCTGATTAGGGATTACAAATTGCTCCCAAAAACATAAAGAGGAGCCTCTATTAATTACCTAGGATGTAAAATAAGTTTACAAAAAAATCAACCCCAAATGGTACAAATCAGGAGAGATCAATTGTGGATTCTTATTGACTTTCAAAAATTGCTGGGAGGCATTAACTGGTTTTGGCCCACAAATAGATTAAGAACTCAAGAACTAAGTAATTTATTTCAAACCTTACAAGGTGGCAAGGACTTAAATAGTCCAAGAAAATTATCACCTGAGGCTGAGAGAGAATTGGCTTTGGCAGAAAAGAAATTACATGATGCAGATGTGGATTGTTTGGATCCAAACTTGATTGTACTCTGGTTATTCAATCTTTTACGCATTCTCCTACAGGATTTTTAATGCTGAGAGTAGATAATATCTTAGAGTGGAGATTTTACCACACAAACAGAGTAAAAATTAAAGTCCTATGTAGAAAAGGTTTCTGAGTTGATTCTAAAAGGAAAATTGAGGCTTTATCAATTAGCAGGAATAAGCCCAGGAGAAATTGTAGTGCCTTCTACTAATGCAGAAATTTCCTCTTTATGGGCAGAAAATGAACATTGGCAAAGAGCTTGCAGTAATTATTTGAGAGAGACTAGCAATAAATATTACCAAAGCAAGAGAATTCAGTTTATAAAGAGAGATAACTGAGTCTTTCTTCACATTGTACAGGTGACACCAATTTCTGTAGCCCCTACATTCTATACTGATCCAAACGATTCAAGAAGGCAGGTTATTAGTCAGGAAATTTAAGTAAAGTGGTTAAAACCCCTTATGATTCTGTTCAAATGTCAGAATTATGTGCTGGTCTCATGGTATTATTAAATTTTCCAGATCCTCCTAATATAATTACTGATTCTCAATATGCAGAAAGAGTTGTTTTACATATTGAAATTGCTGTATTTATTCCATATGATTCATAATTAACTTTGTTATTTACTCAGCTAAAAGAAATAACCAGAAATAGAAATCATCCCTTATATATAAAATACATATCAGATCCCATACTGGTCCACCAGGCCCCCTGAAACAAGATAATGATGGAATTGATCAAACATTGGTAAGGGGTGTGCTACAACCCTCCGAATTTCAGAAGAAATACCATGACTAATGCAAGCATTTGAAAAAAGTTTTTTTCTGCTCACTTGCCAATAAGTCAAGGTTTATTATAAATGAAATGTCCTACTTCTTCTTTGTATAACCAAACTCTACTGCCTATAAGAAGTAACCAAAGGGGCACTCAAAAAAATGAGATTTGGCAAATGGATGTATTTCATTTTGGACAGTTTGGAAAATTAAAATATGTACAGCATATCATAGATACATATTCAGGATTTCAATGGGCAACTGCTTTGAGTTCTGAAAATGCTGATTCTGGAATCACACACTTGTTAGAGTTATGGCCATCACTGGAATACCTGTACAAATTAAGACTGACAATGCTCCAGCATATGTCTCTACTAAAATGAAATAGTTCTTTGCACATTACAAAATAAATCATATTACAGGTATACCACATAATCCTACAGGGCAAGCAGTTATAGAAGGATCTAAGTGAACTCTAAAAGATAAGCTTAATAAAAAGAAAGTGCTAGTCAAGAACTGAAGAAATAGATTGCTCAATGCTTTATTAACTTTAAATTTTCTAAATGTTAATGAGAATGGAATGACAGCTGTGGACAGACATTGAATAATAGAAAAACTGCTGAATTAAACCATCCTGTATACTTTAAAGTGTATAAAGATGTGTTATCCTCAGAATGAAACAAGGGTATGTGTTATATTGGGGAAGAGGTTTTGCTTTTGTTTCCAAAGGAGAATAAAAACTAACAATACCATCAAAATTGATAAAGATTATATTTGAACAAGAGAGACCTCAAGATTAGAAGAGGTGATAGTTCATCAAACAGTGTGACCATTCAATCTGAACTAACTTATAAGACTAACAAATGCTTTTCATTTGATCTGATATAACGTGCCCAAAGGGAAACTCCCCAAAGTTAGGGTTGGGGCAGGGTTTTGTTTTGGTCTTTCCAGGAGAAGAAGGCATCCAGCTAAGGATTCTGAAGATCAGTGGACAAACAAAACATCTGAAGAAAAAGGATGAATAATCCAGAAGAAATGTCCCAAGAAAAAAGAATAAGTTGGCCTGAAGGTATATCACATTTCCAAGAGGATAAAATTTTATAAATCTTCCCAAATGTTTGTTTCTGCTGTTCTCTACAGACATATAACATAAATGGTCTTCATGTAGTCCCAGTTCAATTAAAAATTCAAGCTGGCTTTGGAGTTGGAGCATGGCTCTCTCCTTCTCTAAATCCAAGCATGCTTATTAAAAGGAAAATCCAAAATTTCTGTCTTATATCAGAAGAGCCACTTGATATTGGACAGAAAAAACACCAAACTTAAGGAACTAATATATTGCCACTAATCTCATAATTTTTGGTTTTATTTTAAATATTTTCTTAAGGTATAAATATTATCTTAAAATATATAAATTTTTATTTGTTTTATACATAATACAATAAACATTATTTATTTCATTTTATATATTTAAACTTTTTCATGATATTAATGGTCATATAGAGTACTAACTAATTCCAGAAAAAGGCTTCAATGATCTTGCTCTACATGATTTCGGGTTTGAGTTTCAATCAGGTAACTAGGTAGTAAGTTTGTGTACTCTGGATGTACATAACAAATTACGGTCCTTTAACCTCTTTGAGATCTGCTGCATATGACATTCAAAATATTTAAGTTTTCTTCAGTGAAACAAGACCATGCCTAACAGTAACTTTTGAAGTCTCCTAAAGGAGGATGGGGTCCTACAATAACAATTCCATCTGTGTTGTGTTAACACTACTAAGCTGACAAACACCACCCAAAGATAATCTTTGGACTACAAACTGTTCAGGACAATTTAAAGGTGGTGAGTGAGATGGTACAGCCTCACAGACTACTCTAGTCAGGAGTTGAGACAAGCCCTACATTTTACCATTTTACAGAGACTGGACAACAAATGATACAGCTAGCTCTCCCAGGACTTGACAATTATCCCAATTTTTTATGATCCCCTAATGATGCCATTATCCCCAGAAAATAGGGAAGAATTTTAAGAATGTGACACCCACATTCCCAAAGGTGGGGTAGGTAGTTTTGGGGCATTCAGTGGGTTATGGATATCTGTCATTATTTAGAAGATTTATTACAAGTTGTTATTGATAATGATAAGGAAAAAAAGCTCTGAACAAAGGAGATTAGATTCCAGGATCTTGTTCTGAAAAGAAAAGGGGGATATAGAAATGATAGAAAAAGAACGTACATTATTGAGTCTACTTTTAAACCAAAAAAGCAACTACTAGCCTTAAATATTTTACATAGGCATGGATTTTTTATATTGATGCAAATTTAAGGTTATTTTTGTTATAATATATTGTACATACCTTACTATTCTTGTTCAAGGTATTGTACCTATACAGTTCATTTAACAATGTAATGTAAATAGCTAGTCCTTGAAAGTCATTATTACAAACTATTTAGGATAATAAAGAATTACAGGTTAGTAATTAGCCCTCTATTACAATCAAACTTGCAGTCATGTTAAGTCTTTTTTGAATTCAAACAGAGATATATTTTAGATAGACAGGTGGTCTTCAAACACTTCAGAGATACTGAGTATGGCATGTAAGATGTTTCAATAACATAATTTTTTTGGTGACAATGGGCCATGTCTGCTCCTGGCATAACCAATCTACTTCAGAAAAGATTATGGACATCAAAGAAACTCCATATGCTGTTTACTTTCTTCATGGCAAAGCTTAGCCACTAGGCCCAAAGCTGCCTTTGCCCCAACAGCTGACAGTATGCTGTCCAAATTGAACAAGCAGGACACAAAAGAAAGTGACTGCCAACCTTTGCAAAGACAAGGTAGGACAGCCCTTTAAAAGTCCTGTTTCACAGAAAAGTCTGTCAGATGTTCTAGACCCGTAGGATGAAGAAGGACGTCCCAAATTACAGAGGAACCTTGGGGGATTATTTCTGTCATTTCTTAGTTTTTTACTCTGCACTTCCAGCACTTAGTTATTTGCTCTGCACTTCCTGTTTACTCAGGTAATATTTCCTTCTCAGGTCTCTGATGGAGTGGAAGACTGGATAGTTATAGTTATAGTTATAGTTTTCCTTGTTGGCACAGCCATATCTGAATGGAATGGCAGAAGTCATAAAGCCAGCACAGCTGCTTGACAAAGATCCAGCAAAGCTGAGCCACATAATGACTGCCATGCCACCTTTGGTTTTCATCTCCACCTCTTACATACATGGGGCACTTTTAATATTTGTATAGTTTGGGGATGTTGGGTTGATGGAAAATTCCTTATGATTCATTTACACCTTCTCCCAGGAATGCTGCTTCTAAGCTTACCCAGAAAAATCTTGAACATACTATCCCCTTGCCCCCACTTTGAGGGAGACATCCTTATCTACTTGAAGGTCTTCCTTATGCCTTGGAGGTTGTGACACATAAAGAAGAAGCCAGAGGTCTCTTCACGAGGCTATGAGAAATTCTTGAAACATCTGTCCCTGCACTTACACTGGAACAAGATATTCAAAACAAAGTAAAAATTAAAAAGGTCAACAAGATTCAATGGGCTAGAGGAATTGTCCACAGTTCAGATTATAAGCCTCTTCCCACCATACATTCAGACAATTACATAGCATACAACTCTGCCCTACATAGAGACATATTGATAAGTAAAGTATGAAGTGGAAAGATGATAAAAGTGTGAGGTGTCAGGACCTCCCTCTCTTAGAAGTTAGCTTATGTAGAGCCACTATAATGTCATATAACCAAGGAACAACAGAATGCCAGGATTAGACATATAGATCAATTCTATAAAGATATAAATATGAACATTGGTTCTATGATGCCAGAATTTGAATAATAACTGCAGCAGTTTGGCCTGAGGATTTTTCCTGGGCACTCTGACCACTAAGATTAAAAAAGCACTGCTTGGGACATGGCAAAATGCCCAGGGTGGTTGAAGATTTTGTTTTGGTCTAATGTCCTTTAAGCAACCAAAACAAACAGCTGAGAACAGGCTGTCATATGCTTCTAGATTGTCAAAAATTGGGTTATGGGGTTAATGAGTAAGAATGATAACTCTGTTTATTAATGATGTCAAAACTTGAGGGAAAGTGATTGGAAATGATAACTCTGTTCTGTCATAGTTTATTGATGATGACTAAAAGATGAGCAAAAGGAAATGAAACACATGTCCAAAAACAAAAATGATATGATCTATGTTTTGGAACATCATGAGTGTATCCCTGCTAATTAAATTCTGTATAAATAAACATTCTGGATGCTAGTCAGGCAGGATGCAAGATTTCCTTGACCACCATGGCCTGGCTCACTTCCTTCTCCCGCTGACTCCTTACATCCTCTGCAGGACCCATCCACCATCAGGGATGGCTCCAGGCACCTTGTTAACAAATTCACCTCACAAAAGAGATGTAAAATGTGAGGTTGAGAGATATAAGATGATAGTTTTGGCTGGGCGTTGGTGGCGCACGCCTTTAATCCCAGCACTCGGGAGGCAGAGCCAGGCAGATCTCTGTGAGTTCGAGGCCAGCCTGGGCTACCAAGTGAGCTCCAGGAAAGGCGCAAAGCTACACAGAGAAACCCTGACTCGAAAAACCAAAAAAAAAAAAAAGAAGATAGTTTTGGGTTGGTAATGCAAGTTAGGATAGAAAATGAATTTGGTACAATACTTTGGACTTACCAAGAAAGGATAGAAAATGGAGTATTTTCTTTCAATTAGGCAAAAGCAAATGAACTGGACATGGTTAATGTAATTTTCCCTGTATATATTTGTATACAGTTATTGTACTTATTGTATATAGTTTTACTATGTTAGTTAAAAACCTTTCTTTTTGTTTAGACAAAAAGAATGAAATGTGTGATATTTTGATTGTGTTCTAACAAATAAAACTTGCTTGGAGTCAGAGGACAGTGCTAGCCACTAGCTAACCATAGAAGTTTGGAGGACTGTAGACAGAATGGAGACAGGAAGTGGCAAGGCATGGCTGAGAGAGGATCTCAGCCTTTTGGAAGGAGGAATGGAAGAGGTAGGAAGCAGCTGGCGGCTGTTGTGTTCACTGATGTTCTGGTTCATACACCAATATGTGACTCCTGTTTTTTATTGTAAAAGATTAATCAGATTACTACATCAGACCTCATCCGTATTTTAGTACCTACCTGATAAGACTGTTGTGATGTCAAATGGGACCAAGTAAATGACTGCTCAGTGGTGACTGTTCTTGTTACTTCCTCTCCCTTGCAAAGACGCCCAGGATTAAACAGAATTTAGAAGTTCCCATAGGTTGAACCTACCACTGCAGGTGACCTCATTCCCAGAACATGAGTGTGAATAGGAGGTGATGTAGGGTTTCCTTATGAGGAATGCACAGTTGTCCAGGTTATCAACCTGAGCAAGGCAGTTGTCACGAGTCCTGCAGCACCTGGAGAGAGGAAGGAACAGCTGGGGAAGGAATATAGACCCACAAGAGGTCAGTTCTCACCTGCAGTCTTTCTCAAACATGTGAGGATGATTTACCATGATGTTCCAGAAGAAATGATCCTGAGGCTCGAGAATCTGTGATTTCTATTAATCATATATTTATTGAAAGCAACTTCTGTGGAGTGTGATAGTGTCTACCATTAATCCCAGTACTTGGGGGGCAGAGGCAGATGGATCTCTGAGTTTGAGATCAGCCAATATATATAAGTGAGATCCTGTCTCAAGAAAAGTGATTTTTGAACAAAGCTGCAGGAGAACAGTGAAATTATACATTCTTACCTTTTGATGACTTCTTAACCCACGACTGACACTCTGATGGGAGCTGTGATCATGGGTCCAGTCCTAGTCTGGCAACTGAGGCCAGCATTATCCACTATTAACACCTCACACATTCTGCTTTCAGGGATCACCAGATACAGGGTCCTCTTGGACTGATATCTTTGCATGACAGGAGGGGAATATACATTCTGGGGTGGTGATGCACACCTTTAATCTCAGCACTCAGGAGGCAGAGGCTGGAAGATCTCTGAGTTAATGTCAGCATGGTCTCTAGAGACCATTCAAAGGCAACTAAGGCTACACAGAGAACCTTGTTATGGAAAAAAAAGGAACAAAACAAAAATAAATAATAACAAGAAAATTATATGATGTTTGGTGAATATGCATTTGTGCCACATAAGATGCCCTGCTTGTGTCCTGTTCCCACCAGAACCCAGACACTCCAGTCTCCCACGAAGTGGATCACTCACCTGTCTAACTCATCCACCTCATTGTTCCAGCTTAAAAAGGCACAGTAGCAGACATAGCGGTTGTACTCTGACAAGTCATCAATCCAAGTATAGGTGAAGTCAAACGCAATACTGAACTGCCACACAGCCCGAGGGCTGATGCTGTGTGCAGTAGCGCCTGACGGAGAATGCACAGCACATTCCAATCAATCCCACTTTGCTTTACCAGGGGTCCTATACCTGTCTGCAAGCTACCTCCTTGACTCCTACCAGCTGCTGCATGGGGAGAGCAGCGACGCAGCGACTAGAGGTGTGTGTGTGTGTGTGTGTGTGTGTGTGTGTGTGTGCGCGCGCACGCGCCGCGCGCTTGTGTACATGCTAGCCTGAACACAAGTCCAAAAGCATGCACTTCAGAGCATTCACAAATGTCATGCTACACATGAGGATGCCAGAGGATTTTCTCTTTGCGCTATGTATGTCTTGGAGACCAAACTCAAGTCACCAGGCCTGAGCAGGAAGCTGTCTACCTATTTGAGACAGAGAGTTGCCCTGTAACCAAGGATAGCCTTGGACTCTGCAGCATTCCTCTGGCCTGATCACCTCAAGTGATAGGATTACAAATGTACTCTACTGTTCTGGTTGGGCTGACTCCCCGGGACTAAGTTCTATAGACATTGCCTTTTGCCTTGCTTGCCTGCTCATTTCTCACTGTCAGGACAGACAGCTGCCACACTGTGAATTGCCCTGTGGTTCTTGTGTTGAGGAACTGAGAACACTTTCCAGTCAGCAGCCAGGGACAAACTGACCTCTTAGTTCAATAACCCAACAATCCAACCATCTCTTAGTTTGAAAGCTGCCCCACCCCTACTCAAGCCTAGGTGAAACCCTAGCCTTAGCCAGCAGTGGGATTCATCACAGTTCTAGCTGAGACCTTGAGCCAGAGAAGGAGCCAACACATGCTGGAAGAATTAGAAAGAATCTGTTGTATGGCCACACACATCTCATAGACAAGGATAATGGTTAGATCATCATTGTAATGTCAGCATTTGACACAACAAACTGTTCATCAGCTGAAGAGTAGGTAAATGGCCAGGATTCAGAATGCAGTGGGATACTTGGTCACCATTAAAATGCAGAAGACAGATAGAGTGGAACACACACTGTGTAATCCCAACACTCTGTAGGCTGAGGCAAGTGGATAAGAAGTTCAAGGTTGCCAGGGGATAGTATCACAGAACTTTAATCCCAGCACTCTAGAGGCACAGGGTGGTGGATATCTGAGTTTAAACCTGGTCTATAGAATGATTTCCAAGACAGCCATCACTACTAGAGAAACTATGTTTAGGAAAAATGAAAAAAAAGGAATTGTGAGAAGCAAGTGTGGCATGTATGCAATCTTAAACTTTGGAGAGTAGAGGCAGTAAGCTTTTCAAGTCTGGGTAAAAGTATTGAGTTTGAGGACATCCTGAGTCACATTACAAGGTTATGTAAAAAAATAATCAGGGCGGGAGTGTGGGCTCTGCTGTCAGGAGCACTTGTTAAGCTTGTGTGGCACCCAGGCTCAGGTCCAGCAGCCACATGTCAACTCACAACTGTCTAAAACCCAGTTCTGGAGGATCAGACCCCTCCTCTGGCCTCTGTAGGCTCTGTTCACACACAGTTCACAGACACACATGTAAGCAAAACACTCATACACTTAAAATAATGTAAATATTTTTGAAAAGGATAAGAAAAGCAAATATCCAGGACACCTTAGGGCCAGGGAAATCTGTGCCAGAGCAATATGGCAGAGGCAGAAGGGGCTTTCTTTGCTTGGGTGGGTGAATGTAGTGGACTTTACTAAGAAATAATCAGAGTTCAGATCTAGAGGGTAAAGGTGTCAGCTGTCTAAACATGGGGGTGAGCATGAGACTGCAACCAGACACTAAGGCACCCCAATGGGAACCCCTACCAAAACTTCAGGTGTGACCAGCAAGGCTGTGCACTGAAGACAAGGGACATGGGGGGGGCACTCAGAGGGGGCAAGGGTCCTACCTATGAGCAGGGCGACCAACAGGAGTTTCATCCTCAGTGAGGGGAGGACTCAGTGACTTCTCTTTATACTCCTGTAGCTGTGCTCTGACAGTGTCCAGTCAGCACACGACCCCTGTGACTACTGTGTGTGTAGCACAGAAGTAGAATATGTGCACCCTCACACACAGTCCCGACCTGCAGAGCTACTGTAGATGGTGACAGAGCCTGAATCAGTGCTGTCCCAGAGACAGAGAAAGGGCTATCTCAACACCCCAACCAGCTCAAGTACAGTGACAGGCACAAGTCCCTCCCCCATGGATGCTCTGACATCATAAAAAGATATAGACACTGCTCCTGGAGTTGCGTCTTAGGCATGCTGATAGCGACATGTGGTCCCCAGGAGGAGAAGCTGGCCCCAACAACCCTCCTTGCTAACTATATAAACTAAGTGCTAAGTCTGTCCCAAGAGCCTAAGACAGCCTTTGAGGTAGATTCCAGTTTCATATTTGATCTTTAATTAACTAATTAATTAATGTGTCTGTGTGAGAAACAGAGACAGAGAATGCACATGTGCAAGTCAGATGACAACTCTGTGAAGTCAGTTAACTCCTTCCACCTTTAAATGGGTCCAAGCATCAAACTCAGGTCTACAGGCTTGCACCATGGGCTGCATCTTACTAGCCCACAAACTCAATTTGAAAATTAGGAATGTAGCAGATGGTGGTATTGGTACACGTCATTAATGTCAGCACTCAGAAGCAGAGGCAGGTGAATATCTGAGTTGGAGGCCAGCCTGGACTACAGAGTGAATTCCAGGACAACCAGAGATACACAAAGAACCCTTTTCATGAAAAACCAAAAACTAAAAAGAAAGAAAAAAAAGCAAATGCCCAACTGATGTGCCCACAGGCCAATATGATGCAGGCAATCCTTCAGCTGATGCTCTCCCGACCCAGTGTGTTAAGCAATCAACCATTGCAGGGGTTGGAGAGATGGCTCAACACTTAAGACCACTTTCTGCTCTTGCTGTGGCCCAGACTTGAATTCTCAGAACCACATGGTAGCTGTTGAACAATGTCTGCTGGCCCAATGCCCTCTGGCCTCTGTGTCTAGTCATCTCTCATGTTCCCTCTAACTTAGCACCCCATCACCTCCCTTCCCCACTTCTCACTCTTCCCTGGATAAAACCCATGTAGGGTTGAGTTGAGTTGGTTGTCTCCATGCTCTAGATCTCCCTACCCTCCAAGCAAGACTCTGGATTGTCACTACCAGCTATTACAAGTCACTGTACCTGTGCAGGAAGCTCTGGGTGGAGGTGGAATGGCAGAGGACTGGGCAGCTGTTCACTAAGAAAAAAGAAACAGAGAACCATGTAGCTTTAAGCCATCCAGTGAGACATCTTATTCCTAAATCTGCTTTGCCAAAGTAAGCACAGTTTAACCTTGCTTTACCTGCCAGGTCCCACGCTATGGAAAGGTGGAGAGAGGAAGTCTTCTGTTTTGTTTGTTGTACAAAGTTATTCTGCCGTGCACTTTATAAGGACAACTATCCTGTGGTGTGTGTTTAGGCACAGTGAAGACTGGAAGGTCACCAGGATGTAATCCTGCCTTCAGGTCATTTACTCTCAGTCCACATTGGTTTCCTGTATCCAACTTCTTATGATGAGCACACAGAGAAGTGCTTTGAGTCCAGTATTTTGGAGGACAAGATGTTCCTTTAGTGCCCATGTGACACTGTATCTTTCTCTCTTCTCTTCCCTCCTACACACCTGTCTTCTCTTTTCCCTCACCTCCCATCCCTACACTTCTTCCCTGACCCCATTCCTGTCTTGTCTCCCCCTCCCCCTCCCCTTCTGTCTGCCCCTAACACCCTACATATTTCAGGCTAAGTGTTCTTTTGTTGTAGTTGTTTTTCAAGACAGGATTTGTTCGTGTAAGAGTCCTGCCTGTCCTGGAACTTGCTTTTTAGTCCAGGTTGGCCTTGAACTCAAGAGATCTGCTTGTCTATGCCTATTCTTCTCTGTATCAGAGTGCTGGGATGAACGGCGTGGCCAGGCTCATCACTCACACCTCAAGGTGCTCCCCTAATGGCAATGTCTTCTCCATTAATCTTCAGTTTCCAGAGCTGGACAGAATGATGTTCTCTGAGGATCTAGATATGTTTCATAGACAGAGACTACAATCACCACAGTCGAGCTCTTTCTATATGTGCTTTATTAGAGGGCACATGTATAGTGAAGACAAACCAGCAGGCAAGGATGGTGTAGGCAGTAACTGAGGTGACAAGTTTGTACTGCTTGTTGTATGGAGTATTGAAGAAGCAGATGGCAGCCTGGCGGTCACAGTTGCAGATGAAGGCCTGACAGGGGTTGTTTTCCTCTGGAGAGAAACAAGAAAGAAGTTGAGTGGAGTCCATGTCCCTGCTCCCCATGATTTGCAACCAAAAGACAGTGATGCATCTAACATCAGTGCAGACTCAGGGTTGAGAGACAGAGCACACAAAAGGACACTGGGTTGTCCAAATTGCAGGAACACACTTATAATAAAAACATCAATTGTTGTGGGGTGGGGAGATGGCACAGTTGGTAAAGTGGTTGCCATACAATCATGAGGGTCTGAGCTAAGAACCCAGAGCCCATGTAAAAATCAAGATGTGCTTGGGGCATCTGTAACTCTATTGGGAAGTAGGGAGCATGTATGCCCAAAACTTGTTGGTCAGTCAAGCTGGCTAAAGTTGAGTGTCCTGTTTAGTGAGAGAGAGAGACCCAGCCTCTAAAGATATGGTGGAGAGTGACTGAAGAGGACACAGGATGTAAACTCATTCCCTATACATAAAAATAAATAAACACAGATACTTAATCCTAAACCAGGAAAACCACAAATATCAACTACTGCTTCTAAAATTATATGATTTAAGACAAGCCTCCTGCTTCTACCTCCTAAGTGCTGGATTACAGGTGTGCACCATCACACTCAATTCATGGAATCTGGAGGTGGAACCCAGGGCTCTGTGCACGCTAGGCAAGCACTCTGGCAACTGAGCTATATCCCCAGCCCTCTGAATCCTCACCTGTAAAATGGGAAGGATAAATCTTGCCCTGCATAGGTGTTATCTCCAGTATCTGGCTTATGGTCAATGATGCAGCTCTCAATTGTTTAGTCAGTATGGAATCAGTATAACACAGCAGCTAAGAGGAGAGGCTTTAGACAGGCAAGATGGCTCAGGGAATAAAGGCACTTGCTGCCAAGTATGGACCTGAGTTCCATCCCCAGGACTCACATGCTCAAACGTGAGTACAGATTCCTTCAGAGATCCACCAGTGTGAAGTTGCACAGGCATGCCTAACCCACAAACATATAAAAACTTTAAATGTTTTGAAAAGGGATTTGAATAATGTAGATGATTGATCCAGAATCAAATGTTATCACTTCTAAGCTGTTGACCTTGGGCATCTGGCCCAGGCTTCCTCATCTTCCCCATCAGGGACCTCTTGTATGGTATTCTGAATGTGTTCTGACAAATAAAGCTTGTTTTGAGTCAGAAGGTGGAGATAGCCACTACAGACCATAGATTTGGAGGACTGTAGTCAGAGAGGAGTCAGGAAGTGGTAAGGTAGGACAGAGAAAGGAATTCAGCCCTTTGGGATGAAGGAATGGGAGAGGAAGGAGGCAACTGGCAGCTTCTCCATGTTCTCTCATCTTTCAGGTTCTTGCACCAATATTTGACTCCTTGTTTTTGACTGATAAAGATTAATTAGATTAACAAATCATCTGGTGTTCAAATTTGGGAATTTGAACATTCACAATTGAATTCAGGAAACAGCCACTTGCCCAAGGCTTTACAGCCACAGGCATCTGTCAGAGCTGTTCATGGGAGTTACACCTGCAGGAGTCGCCATGTAGCCGGCTGACTTTTCCTTTTCTTCCCCAAGCCCTCTGAGTGGATCTGGGATTTTCCTGTTGCAGCTTTTCTACAGGAATCTCCACAAGCCCAAACTCGACAGGCACTTGGGCTCCAAAAACCACTGGAGTTCGTCCCTCACCACTGGCCAGCTCTGCCTTCAGGCAGCTCTGTTTTCACTTCCTGCCAATCACATGTGCTGCTTTTATGCATTCCCTTGTATCTGCCTTTCAGACTGCTGGCTCTTTGGTCACTTTTTCCTGTGGGTTGTGGACTTCCCCTGGACACTGTCCTCGGGATGTTGACATGTGATCAGGGACAGCTGTTCTCAGCCAGGCTGTGCACCACCTGTGTTCTCTGCCCAGATGTGCTGCACGGCAATCTTAGCCTCACACTAATTCATTGTCAACATCAGCAGATTTGGTGAGACAACTGGGACTTTTTAAAGGGGGGAATTAGTTAAGAAAGAGAAAGAGAGCTTTTTCCCAGGATATAAATTAGGAAACACTATTATGATTGAGGGAGTTAGGTCTCTGTATGATTCCACAATGGATGTTTTAAAAATGGAAGCCCATGAACTATGGACTGGTTGCTGTGGAGCCCCCATGGGACTGGACTTGGCCCTCTGGATATGGAAGACAGTTGTTTGGCTCAAAGTGTTTGGGGAGTACCCAGGCAGGGGGATCAGGATCTGACCCTAGTGCATGGGCAGGCCTCTGGGAATCTGGTACCTGTGGTATGATGCCTTGCACAGCCTTGGTGCAGTGGGAAGGGGCTTGGACCTGCCTAGGTTCAGTGTGCTGGGCTCTGCTGATTCCCAATGGGAGACCTTGATTTGAGGGTTGTGGGGATGCGGGGTGGCTTGGGAGAGAGGGCTGGCGATGGGAGGAGGGAGGATCTGTGGGTGGTATGTGGAGTGAGTCGAAAATTTCTTAATAAAAAAATGAATAATAAACAAATAAAATGGAACAATTAAATGAGGGGTAATTAACTTAACTGTGATTTACATAATGTTAAATATAAGCATTAATCAGCTTAGTAATTCTTGCTTTATCCCTAAAAAAGTTAGTTGATATCAAGACCAAATATCAGAAATTGACTGGTAATATGCAAGCCTTACAACTACTTACTAAAGAAAAAAATGCAATTTTGAGTAATAAGTTAGGAGACTTAGGAAAAACTCATTTAAACAGATCATAGAGATATTCAGACAAAGACAGAGGAATTTAAGAGAGAACCAATATTACCATCACATTATGAAATTAGAAAGAAACAGCCCAAGGTTATCAAAAAACTCAACCTTAATTTATCCAGTCACCAAACAGGAACAACTGTCAAATGACAGGAATCCCCAAGGCTGTGTAAGAGCTGACTGGATTCCTGTGGAAATGTTAGTTTGAGAGATTTAAGGAAGAGATAGTCTCATATGGTAGCATTCTCCTTTTGTGAGTCAGATGTTAAATTCATGGTCAACTAGTAACAGTATTATCCCACAAAAATGGAAAGACTTGGTTCTAACAGTATTGGAACCTGGTCTCAATTACAGTGAAGACCTAGTGGGAAGATAAGGTTGAGGCCATGGAACAATGAAGTAGGGATTGGGGTGTAGAAATTTCCCAAGACCAGCTGCTTGGAGAGGGTGATTATGCTGATGTATAAAGACAGTCTATATATGATGACCATATCTTGGCTCTATGGCATGAAGCAGCTTTGAATGCTTGTGACAGAGTTGAAGAACTTGGAAAGAAAACTGTGTCATTTACTACTAAAGGTATACAGGGCCCAAAAGAAAAGTTCACTAATTTTTCACGAGGATTGACTTCATCTGAAATAGAATGATACCAAATCCATAAGCTAGATAAATAATAATTAAATCATTGCATGTGAAAATGCTAATTCACAATGTAAAAGAGTAATTAGGCCTTTAAAGGCAAGAACAGCACCCACAGAGGAATGGATCAAAGATACAATCAATATTGAATCTTATGTTGATACTTGATAGGAGAGATGATTTCTAGAGGCTTGAAGAATAATCAAAATGTCAGATGCTTTAATTGTGCTAAACAAGTTCACCTAAAAAGGGATTGTAGATAGGGAATTCCTAGAAACAATGATTTTTCTAGGAATAATCCAAAGAAAAAGTCTCTGCTTTGTGGAGAAGATAAAGCAAAGGCAGAACCTGGAACAATAAATGCAAATCAACAAGGCCATTGGAAAAATCTTGGAGGAGGGATGCTTGTGGACCCTCATGTCAAATTTGGTTTAGGCATTCCCATTAACTTGTGGAAACTCTTCCAGAGCAAATTAAATTCATAATGACTATTGTAAAAAAAAAAAAATACTGCTCTGGATTAAATAACAACTTTAGAAGATAGAACAAAAATTCCAGGTAAAACCATAAAGCAAATATTTTGGCAAACTTCTTTACATGATCAAGACCAAAGTTAAAAATATGAACAAATGACATTGTAATTGAGGGTCTTGTAGACACCAGGGGCAGATATAACAATAATGACACCAAAATCTTGGCATCAAAATTGGCCTCTTCAGGAGGTAAATGTTCAGCTTTTGGGATTGGAACTTTATCTCAGGTAAAATAAAGTCAAGATATGCCAGAAGGACAGAGAGGAAAATTAGAGCCATAATTGGCTAACATAGCAAAAGATTTATGGGGATGTAATTTGTTACAGCAATGAAATGCCCAGATTAATACTCCTCAAATCTCAGGAACAAATCATAAACTAACAAATGTTTCTGGGACAAATATTAAAAAGTGTTGTGAAGATCAGTCACTGAATATTTAGGTTGTTCATAAACGGGAACAAAAAATGCTGATCTTTCAAAGTTACCAACAGCCCTACCTTTAAAATAGTTAACAGACAGACCTATCTGGGTGAACCAATGGCCTTTGACATCATAAGTATTACAGGCCTTAGAACAATGGGTACAGGTGTAGTTACATAGTCAACATATTGAAGAATCAACTAATCCTTGGAATTCTCCTTTATTTGTCATTAAGAAGAAATCTGGAAAATGGAGAATCTAATAGATTTGAGAACCAAAAATGAAGTAATTCAGCTGATAAGCTCTCTACAGCCTGGAATTCCTTTGCCTTCTCTGTTACCTCAAGGATGGTCTATTATAGTGATTGATTTAAAAGACTGTTTCTTCACTATACCTTTACAAGAGCAGGATAGAGAAAAATTTGCCTTCACATTGCCTACTTATAATAATTTCCAGCCCATTAAAAGATATCAGTGGAAAGTTCTCCCAAAAGGGATGCTAAACTGACCTAACCTGTACCAATATTTATGATGACTGTCATTGGAAATATTTCATAATCAGTTTCCTCCATCAAGAATTTACCATTATATGGATGATATCTTACTAGGGGATTCAAAATAGATACCTTAGAGAAAATGTTTGAAGAAGTAAAGAAAACTTTACCTTGTTGGGGATTACAAATTGCTCCCAAAAATATAAAGAGGGCACACTATTAATTACCTAGGATATAAAACAGGTTTACAAAAAAATTTAACCCCAAAAGGTACTAATCAGTAGAGATCAATGGCAGACTCTTAGTCTTAGCTTGGTGACATTACCTGGCTACAGCAATAATTGGATTAACAACTCAAGAATTAACTAATTTATTTCAAACCTGACAAGGTGACAAAGACTTAAATAGTCCAAGTGGCACAGCCACATCTGAAAGAATGGCAGAGAAGTCATAAAGGCAACACAGTTGCTTGACAACGATCCAGCAGAGCTGAGCCACATGATGGCTGCCATGCCACTTTGGTTTTCATCTCCACCTGTTACATACTTGGGGCACTTTTAATATTTGTACAATTTGGGGATATTAGATTGATTGAAATACCTTATGAATCATTTATGCCTTCTCCTAGGATTGCTGCTTCTAAGCTTACCCAGGAAAGTCCTGAACATACTATTCCCACCACCACCACCACTACCACCACCACTTTGAGGGAGATATCCTTATCTACTTGAAGGACTTCCTTTTGCCTTGGAGGTTGTGACACATAAAAAAAGCCAGAGGTCTCTTCATGTAGCTATGAGACATTCTTGAAACATCTGTCTCTGTACTTACACTGGAACAATATATTCAAAACAAAGTAAAATTATAAAGGTCAACAAGATCTGGTGGGCTAGAGGAGTTGGTCACAGCTCAGATTACAAGCTTCTTCCCACTGTACACTCAGACAATTATGTGGCATACAACTCTGTCCCACATAGAGACATACTGATGAGCAAAGTATGGAGTGGAAAGATGATAAAAGTATAAGAAGTCAGGACCTCCCTCTCTTAAAAGTTAGAGCCACTATAATGTCAAGGAACAACAGAATGCCAAATTCTATAAAGATATAAAATATAAACATTGTATTATGCCAGGATTTGAATAAAAACAGCAGCAGCTTTAGCCTGAGGATTTTCCT
>NC_051082.1:6283214-6311589 GCF_004664715.2 Peromyscus leucopus
CAATCTGTCGCAAGCATTCAAAGCTGCTTCATGCCATAGAGCCAAGATATGGTCATCATATATAGACTGTCTTTATACATCAGCATAATCACCCTCTCCAAGCTGCTGGCCTTGGGAAATTTCGACACCCCAATCCCTACTTCATTGTTCCATGGCCTCAACCTCATCTTCCCACTACATCTTTCACTGTAATTGATGACCAGGTTCCAATACTGTTAGAACCATGTCTTTCCATTTTTGTGGGATAATACTGTTACTAGTTGACCATGAATTTAACACCTGACTCACAAAAGGAGAATGCTACCATATGAGACTATCTCTTCCTTAAATCTCCTCAAACCTAACATTTCCACAGGAATCCAGTCAGCTCTTACACAGCCTTGGGGATTCCTGTCATTTGACAGTTCTTCCTGTTTGGTGACTGGATAAATTAAGGTTGAGATTTTTGATAACCTTGGGCTGTTTCTTTCTAATTTCATAATGTGATGGTAATATTGGTTCTCTCTTAAATTCCTCTGTCTTTGTCTGAACATCTCTATGATCTGTTTAAATGAGTTTTTCCTAAGTCTTCTAACTTATTATTCAAAATTGCATTTTTTTTCTTTAGTAAGTAGTTGTAAGGCTTGCATATTACCAGTCAATTTCTGATATTTGGCCTTGATATCAACTAACATGTTTAGGGATAAAGCAAGAATTACTAAGCTGATAATGCTTATATTTAACATTATGTAAATCACAGTTATGTTAATTACCCCTCATTTTATTGTTCCATTTTATTTGTTTATTTATTTTTCATTTTTTATTAAGAAATTTTCGACTCAGTCCACATACCACCCACAGATCCTCCCTCCTCCCACTCCCAGCACTCTCTCCCAAGCCACTCCACATCCCCACAACCCTCAAATCAAGGTCTCCCATTGGGAAACAGCAGAGCCCAGCACACTGAACCTAGGCAGGTCCAAGCCCCTTCCCACTGCACCAAGGCTGTGCAAGGCATCACACCACAGGCACCAGATTCCCAGAGGCCTGCCCATGCACCAGGGACAGATCCCGATCCCCCTGCCTGGGTGCTCCCCAAACACTTTGAGCCAAACAACTGTCTTCCATATCCAGAGGGCCAAGTCTAGTCCCATGGGGGCTCCACAGCAAACAGTCCATAGTTCATGGGCTTCCATTTTTAAAACATCCATTGTGGAATCATACAGAGACCTAATTCCCTCCATCATAATAGTGTTTCCTAATTTATATCCTGGGAAAAAACTCTCTTTCTCTTTCTTAACTAATTTCCCCCTTTAAAAAGTCCCAGTTGTCTCACCAAATCTGCTGACATTGAAGTGTGAGGCTAAGATTGCTGTGCAGCACATCTGGGCAGAGAACACAGGTGGTGCACAGCCTGGCTGAGAACAGCTGCCCCTGATCAGATGTCAGCATCCTGAGGACAGGGTCCAGGGGAAGTCCACAACCCACAGGAAAAAGTGACCAAAGAGCCAGCAGTCTGAAAGGCAGATACAAGGGAATGCACAAAAGCAGTACATGTGATTGGCAGAAAGTGAAAACAGAGCTGCCTGAAGGCAGAGCTGGCCAGTGGTGAGGGAAGAACTCCAGTGGATTTTGGAGCCCAAGCGCCTGTCGAGTTTGGGGCTTGTGGAGATTCCTGTAGAAAGGCTGCAACAGGAAAATCCCAGATCTTCTCAGAGGGCTTGGGGAAGAAAAGGAAAAGTCAGCTGACCACATGGCGACTCCTGGAGGTGCAACTCCCATGAACAGCTCTGACAGATGCCTGTGGCTGTAAAGCCTTGGGCAAGTGGCTGTTTCCTGAATTCAATTGTGAATGTTCAAATTCCCAAATTTGAACACCAGATGATTTGTTAATCTAATTAATCTTTATCAGTCAAAAACAAGGAGTCAAATATTGGTGCAAGAACCTGAAAGATGAGAGAACATGGAGAAGCTGCTAGTTGCCTCCTTCCTCTCCTATTCCTTCATCCCAAAGGGCTGAATTCCTTTCTCTCTCCCACCTTACCACTTCCTGACTCCTCTCTGTCTACAGTCCTCCAAATCTATGGTCTGTAGTGGCTATCTCCATCTTCTGACTCAAAGCAAGCTTTATTTGTCAGAACACATTCAGAATACCATACAAGAGGTCCCTGATGGGGAAGATGAGGAAGCCTGAGCCAGATGCCCAAGGTCAACAGCTTAGAAGTGATAACATTTGATTCTGGATCAATCATCTACATTATTCAAATCCCTTTTCAAAACATTTAAAGTTTTTATATGTTTGTGGGTTAGGCATGCCTGTGCAACTTCACACTGGTGGATCTCTGAAGGAATCTGTACTCATGTTCGAGCATGTGAGTCCAAGGGATGGAACTCAGGTCCAGACGTGGCAGCAAGTGTCTTTATTCCATGAGCCATCTTGCCTGTCTAAAGCCTCTCCTTTTAGCTGCTGTGTTATACTGATTCCATATTGACTAAGCAATTGAGAGCTGCATCATTGACCATAAGCCAGATACTGGAGTAAACACCTATGCAGGGCAAGATTTATCCTTCCCATTTTACAGATGAGGATTCAGAGGGCTGGGGATATAGCTCAGTTGCTAGAGTGCTTGCCTAGCATGCACAGAGCCCTGGGTTCCACCTCCAGATTCCATGAATTGAGTGTGATGATGCACACCTGTAATCCAGCACTTAGTATGTAGAAGCAGGAGGCTTGTCTTAAATCATATAAATTTAGAAGCGGTAGTTGATATTTGTGGTTTTTCTGGTTTAGGATTAAGTATCTGTGTTTATTTATTTTATGTATAGGAATGAGTTTACATCCTGTGTCCTCTTCAGTCACTCTCCACCATATCTTTAGAGGCTCTCTCTCACTAAACAGGACACTCAACTTTAGCCAGCCTGACTGACCAACAAGTTTTGGGCATGCATGCTCCCTAATTCCCAATAGAGTTACAGATGCCCCAAGCACATCTTGATTTTTACATGGGCTCTGGGTTCCTAGCTCAGGCCCTCATGATTGTATGGCAACCACTTTACCAACTGTGCCATCTCCCCAGCCCACAACAATTGATGTTTTTATTATAAGTGTGTTCCTGCAATTTGGACAACCCAGTGTCCCTTAGTGTGCTCTGTCCCTCAACCCCGAGTCTGCACTGATGTTAGATGCACCACTGTCTTTTGGTTGCAAATCATGGGGAGCAGGGACATGGACTCCACTCAACTTCTTTCTTGTTTCTCTCCAGAGGAAAACAACCCCTGTCAGGCCTTCATTTGCAACTGTGACCGCCAGGCTGCCATCTGCTTCTTCAATACTCCATACAACAAGCAGTACAAACGAGATAACTGTTAGACTTGTCACCTCAGTTACTGCCTACACCATCCCTGCCTGCTTGTTTGTCTTCATATACATGTGCCCTCTAATAAAGCACATATAGAAAGAGCTCGACTGTGGTGATTGTAGTCTCTGTCTATGAAACATATCTAGATCCTCAGAGAACATCATTCTGTCCAGCTCTGGAAACTGAAGATTAATGGAGAAGACATTGCCATTAGGGGAGCACCTTGAGGAGTGAGTGATGAGCCTGGCCATGCCGTTCATCCCAGCACTCTGACACAGAGAAGAATAGGCATAGACAAGCAGATCTCTTGAGTTCAAGGCCAACCTGGACTAAAAAGCAAGTTCCAGGACAGGCAGGACTCTTACACGAACAAATCCTGTCTTGAAAAACAACTACAACAAAAGAACACTTAGCCTGAAATATGTAGGGTGTTAGGGGCAGACAGAAGGGGAAGGGGAGGGGGAGATGAGACAGGAATGGGGTCAGGGAAGAAGTGTAGAGATGGGAGGTGAGGGAAAAGAGAAGACAAGTATGTAGGAGGGAAGAGAAGAGAGAAAGACGCAGTTTCACATGGGCACTAAATGAACATCTTGTCCTCCAAAATACTCGACTCAAAACACTTCTCTGTGTGCTCATCATAAAAAGTTGGATACAGGAAACAAATCTGGACTGAGAGTAAATGTCCTGAAGGTAGGATTACATCCTGGTGACCTTCCAGTCTTCACTGTGCCTAAACACACACCACAGGATAGTAGTCCCTATAAAGTGCACGGCAGAATAACTTTGTACAACAAACAAAACAGAAGACTTCCTCTCTCCACCTTTCCATAGCGTGGGACCTGGCAGGTAAAGCAAGGTTAAACTGTGGTTACTTTGGCAAAGCAGATTTAGGAATAAGATGTCTCACTGGATGGCTTAAGGCTACATGGTTCTCTGTCTCTCTTTTCTTTAGTGAACAGCTGCCCAGTCCTCTGCCCTTCCACCTCCACCCAGAGCTTCCTGCACAGGTACAGTGACTTGTAATAGCTGGTAGTGACAGTCCAGAGTCTTGCTTGGAGGGTAGGGGGATCAAGAGCATGGAGACAACCAACTCAACTCAACCCTACATGGTTTTTATCCAGGGAAGAGTGAGAAGTGGGGAAGGGAGGTGATGGGGTGCTAAGTTAGAGGGAACATGAGAGATGGCTAGACCCAGAGGCCAGAGGGCATTGGGCCAGAAGGCATTGTTCAACAGCTACCATGTGGTTCTGGGAATTCAAGTCTGGGCCACAGCAAGAGCAGAAAGTGGTCTTAAGTGTTGAGCTATCTCTCGTGGCTCTGTAATGGGTGGTTGTCTGCTTCACACACTGGGTCAGGAGAGCCTCAGCTGAAGGATTGCCTGTATCATATTGGCCTGTGGGCACATCAGTTGGGAATTTGCTTTTTTCTTTCTTTTTAGTTTTTGGTTTTTCATGAAAAGGTTTCTTTGTGTATATCTGGCTGTCCTGGAATTCACTCTGTAGTCCAGGCTGGCCTCCAACTCAGATATTCACCTGCCTCTGCTTCTGAGTGTTGAAATTAATGATGTGCACCAACACCACCATCTGCTACATTCCTAATATTCAAATTGAGTTTGTGGGCTAGTAAGATGCAGCCCATGATGCAAGCCTGTAGACCTGAGTTTGATTCCTGGACCCATTTAAAGGTGGAAGGAGTTAACTGACTCCACAGAGTTGTCCTCTGACTTGCACATGTGCATTCTCTGTCTCTGTCCCTGTCTCTGTTTATCACACAGACACATTAATTAATTAGTTAATTAAAGATCAAATATGAAACTGGAATCTACCTCAAAGGCTGTCAGGTTCTTGGGACAGACTTTGCACTTAGTTTATATAGTTAGCAAGGAGGGTTGTTGGGGCCAGCTTCTCCTCCTGGGGACCACATGTCACTATCAGCATCCCTCAGACCCAACTCCAGGAGCAGTGTCTATATCTTTTTATGATGTCAGAGCGTCCATGCGGGATGGACTTGGACCTTTGCCAGTCTCTGTACTTGAGCTGGTTGGGGTGTTGAGCTATCCCTTTCTCTGTCTCTGGGACAGTACTGATTCAGGCTCTGTCACCATCTACAGTAGCTCTGCAGGTTGGGACTGTCTGTGAGGGTGCACATAGTCTATTTCTGTGCTACACACACAGTAGCCACAGGGACCGTGAGCTGACTGGACACTGTCAGAGCACAGCTACAGGACTCTAAAGAGAAGTCACTGAATCCTCCCCTCACTCATGATGAAACTCTTACTGATCTCCCTGCTCACAGGTAGGACCCTTGGCCCCTCTGAGTGCCCCCCATGTCCCTTGTCTTCAGTGCACAGCCTTGCTGGTCACACCTGAAGTTTGGTTGGGGTTCCCATTGGGGTGCCTTAGTGTCTGGCTGTAATCCCATGCTCACCCCCATGTTTAGACAGCTGACACCTTTACCGTCTAGATCTGAACTCTGATTATTTCTTAGTAAAGTCCACTACATTCACCCACCCAAGCAAAGAAAGCCCCTTCTGCCTCTGCCATACTGCCCTGGCATTGATTTCCCTGGCCCTAAGGTGCCCTGGATATTTTCTTTTCTTATCCTTTTCAAAAATATGTACATTATTTAAAGTGTATGAGTGTTTTGCTTACATGTTTGTGAGCAGAGCCTACAGAGGACAGAGGAGGGCTCTGATTCTCCAGAACTGGGGTTTAGACAGTTGTGAGTTGACATGTGGCTGCTGGACCTGAGCCTGGGTCCCACACAAGCTCAACAAGTGCTCCTGACAGCAGAGCCCACACTCCCACTCTGATTATTTTTTTACATAACCTTGTAATGTGACTCAGGATGTCCTCAAACTCAACATTTTTACCCAGACTTGAAAAGTTTACTGCCTCTACTCTTCAAAGGTTAGGATTGCATACATGCCACACTTGCTTCTCACAATTCCTTTTTTTTCATTTTTCCTAAACATAGTTTCTCTAGTAGTGATTGCTGTCTTGGAAATCATTCTGTAGACCAGGCATTAAACTCAGATATCCACCACCCTGTGCCTCCAGAGTGCTGGGCTTAAAGTGCTGTGATACTATCCCCTGGCAACCTTGAACTTCTTATCCACCTGCCTCAGCCTCCAGAGTCTTGGGATTACACAGTGTGTGTTCCACTCTACCTGTCTTCTGCATTTTAATGGTGACCAAGTATCCCACTGCATTCTGAATCCTGGTCATTTACCTACTCTTCAGCTGATGAACAGTTTGTTGTGTCAAATGTTGACATTACAATGATGATCTAACCATTAGCCTTGTCTATGAGCTGTGTGTGGCCATACAACAGATTCTTTCTAATTCTTCCAGTGTAAAACAGTAAGCATGTGTTGGCTCCTTCTCTGGCTCAAGGTCTCAGCTAGAACTGTGATGAATCCCAATGTTGGCTAAGGCTAGGGTTTCACCTAGTCTTGAGTAGGGGTGGGGCAGCTTTCAAACTAAGAGATGGTTGGATTGTTGGGTTATTGAACTAAAGGGTCAGTTTGTCCCTGGTTGCTGACTGGCAAGTGTTCTCAGTTCCTCAACACAGGAACCACAGGGCAATTCACAGTATGGCAGCTGTATGTCCTGACAGTGAGAAATGAGCAGGCAAGCAAGGCAAAAGACAATGTCTATAGAATTTAGTCCTGGGGAGTCAGCCCAGCCAGAACAGTAGAGTACATTTGTAATCCTATCACTTGAGGTGATCAGGCCAGAGGAATGCTACAGAGTCCAAGGCTATCCTTGGTTACAGGGCAACTCTCTGTCTCAAATAGGTAGACAGCTTCCTGCTCCGGCCTGGTGACTTGAATTTGGTCTCCAAGACCTACATAGTGCAAAGAGAAAATCCTCTGGCATCCTCATGTGTATCATGACATTTGTGAATGCTCTGAAGTGCATGCTTTTGGACTTGTGTTCAGGCTAGCATGTACACAAGCTCGCACGAGCACACATACACACACACACACACACACACACACACACACACACACACACACACCTCTAGTCATTGCTCTCCCCATGCAGCAGCTGGTAGGAGTCAAGGAGGTAGCTTGCAGACAGGTATAGGACCCCTGGTAAAGCAAAGTGGGATTGATTCGAATGTGCTGTTCATTCTTCGTCAGGGCTAGTGCACACAGCATCAGCCCTCGGGCTGTGTGGCAGTTCAGCAATGCGTTTGACTGCACCTATACTTGGATTGATGACTTGTCAGAGTACAACTGCTATGGCTGCTACTGTGCCTTTTTTAGCTGGAACAATGAGGTGGATGAGTTAGACAGGTGAGTGATCCACTTTGGACTACACGAAGACCATCCACTGGGACTACATGAAGACCATTTATGTTTTATGTCTCTAGAGAACAGCAGAAACAAACATTTGGGAAGATTTATAAAATTTTATCCTCTTGGAAATGTGATATACCTTCAGGCCAACTTATTCTTTTTTCTTGGGACATTTCCTCCGGATGATTCATCCTTTTTCTTCAGATGTTTTGTTTGTCCACTGATCTTCAGAATCCTTAGCTGGATGCCTTCTTCTCCTGCAAAGAGAAAAACAAAACCCAGCCCCAACCCTAACTTTGGGGAGTTTCCCTTTGGGCAAGTTATATCAGATCAAATGAAAAGCATTTGTTTGTCTTATAAGTTAGTTCAGATTGAATGGTCACACTGTTTGATGAACTATCACCTCTTCTAATATTGAGGTCTCTCTTGTTCAAATATAATCTTTATCAATTTTGATGGTATTGATATTTTTTATTCTCCTTTGGAAACAAAACCAAAACCTCTTCCCCAATATAACACATACCCTTGTTTCATTCTGAGGATAACACATCTTTATACACTTTAAAGTATACAGGATGGTTTAATTCAGCAGTTTTTCTATTATTCAATGTCTGTCCACAGCTGTCATTCCATTCTCATTAACATTTAGAAAATTTAAAGTTAATAAAGCATTGCGCAATCTGTTTCTTCAGTTCTTTACTAGCACTTTCTTTTTATTAAGCTTATCTTTTAGAGTTCACTTAGATCCTTCTATAACTGCTTGCCCTGTAGGATTTTGTGGTATACCTGTAATATGATTTACTTTGTAATGTGCAAAGAACTATTTCATTTTAGTAGAGACATATGCTAGAGCATTGTCAGTCTTAATTTGTACAGGTATTCCGGTGATGGCCATAACTCTAACAAGTGTGTAATTACAGAATCAGCATTTTCAGAACTCAAAGCAGTTGCCCATTGAAATCCTGAATATGTATCTATGGTATGCTGTACATATTTTAATTTTCCAATTTCTCCAAAATGAAATACATCCATTTGCCAAATCTCATTTCTTTGAGTACCCTTTTGGTTACTTCTTATAGGCAGTAGAGTTTGGTTATACAAAGAAGAAGTAGGACATTTCATTTATAATAAACCTTGACTTATTGGCAAGTGAGCGAAAAAACTTTTTTCAAATGCTTGCATTGGTCATAGTATTTCTTCTGAAATTCGAAGGGTTGTAGCACACCCCTTACCAATGGTTGATCAATTCCATCATTATCTTGTGCCAGGGGGCCTGGTGGACCAGTATGGGATCTGATATGTATTTTATATATAAGGGATGACTTCTATTTCTGGTTATTTCTTTTAGCTGAGTAAATAACAAAGTTAATTATGAATCATATGGAATAAATACAGCAATTTCAATATGTAAAACAACTCTTTCTTCATATTGAGAGTCAGTAATTATATTAGGAGGATCTGGAAAATCTGATAATACCATGAGACCAGCACATAATTCTGATATTTGAAAGGAATCATAAGGGATTTTAGCCACTTTACTTAAATTTCCTGACTAATAACCTGCCTTCTTGAATCATTTGGATCAGTATAGAATGTAGGGGCTACAGAAATTGGTGTCACCTGTACAATGTGAAGAAAGATTCAGTTATCTCTCTTTATAAACTGAATTCTCTTGCTTTGGGAATATTTATTGCTAGTCTCTTTCAAATAATTACCGCAAGCTCTTTGCCAATGTTCATTTTCTGCCCATAAAGAGGAAATTTCTGCATTAGTAGAAGGCATTACAATTTCTCATGGGCTTATTCCTGCTAATTGATAAAGTCTCAATTTTCCTTTTAGAATCAACTCAGAAACCTTTTCTACATAGGACTTTAATTTTTTACTCTGTTTGTGTGGTAAAATCTCTGCTCTAAGATATTATCAACAGGATTAAAAATCCTGGAGGGGAATGCATAAAAGATTGAATAACCAGAGTACAATCAAGCTTGGATCCAAACAATCGACATCTGCATCAAGTAATTTCTTTTCTGCCAAAGCCAATTCTCTCTCAGCCTCAGGTGATAATTTTCTTGGACTATTTAAGTCCTTGTCACCTTGTAAGGTTTGAAATAAATTACTTAGTTTTTGAGTTCTTAATCTATTTGTGGGCCAAAACTAGTTAATGTCTCCCAGCAATTTTTGAAAGTAACTAAGAATCCACAATTTATCTCTCCTGATTTGTACCTTTTGGGGTTGATTTTTTTTGTAAACTTATTTTACATCCTAGGCAATTAATAGAGTCTCCTCTTTGTGTTTTTGGGAGTGATATGTAATCCCTAATCAGGCAAAATTTTGCTTACTTCTTCAACATTTTCTCTAAGGTATCTACATTTGAATCAGTTAGTAAGATATTATTTATATGAGGGTAAATTATAGATTGAGGAAACTGATTATGAATTCTTTCCAATGGCTGTCATACAAAATATTGGCACAGGGTGGGGCTGCTTAACACCCCTTGTGGGAGTATTTTCCACTGATAGCTTTTAATGGGCTGAGAATTATTATAAGTAGGCAACTTGAAGGCAAAGTTTTCTCTATCCTGTTCTTGTAAAGGTATAGTGAAGAAAGAGTCTTTTAAATCAATCACTATAATAGACCATCCTTGAGGTAACAGAGAAGACAAAGGAATTTCAGGATGTAGAGAGCCCATCAGCTGAATTACTTCATTTATGGCTCTCAAATCTGTTAGCATTCTCCATTTTCCAGATTTCATCTTAATGACAAATAAAGGAGAATTCCAAGGACTAGTTGATTCTTCAATATGTTGAGCATGTAACTGCTCCTGTACCAGTTGTTTTAAGGCCTTTAATTTTTCTGATGTCAAAAGCCATTGGTTCACCCAGATAGGTTTGTCTGTTAACTATTTTAAAGGTAGGGCTGTTGGTAACTTTGAAAGATCAGCAGCTGTTGTGCTCTGTTTATGAACAACCTGACTGTTCTTCATAATACTTTTAAATATTTTTTCCAAAAACATTTGTTAGTTTATGGTTTGTTTCTGAGATTGAAGAAATGTTGATCTGGGTATTCCTTTGTTGTAACAAATCACATACCCATAAAATTCCTTGCTATGTTAGCTAATTATGGCTTTAATTTTCCTCCCTGTTCTTCTGGTCCTATACATTTGACCCATCTTGCACTTTATTTTACCTGAGATAAAGTTCCAATCCCCAACAGCTGAACATTTAACTCCTGAAGAGTCCAATTTGGATGCCAAGATTCTGGTGTCATTGTTGTTACATCTATCTGCCCCTGAGTCTACAAGACCCTCAATTACTATGTCATTTATTCATATTTTTAACTTTGGTCCTTGATTATTTATAGAAGCTTGCCAAAATATTTGCTTTATCGTGTTTCCTGAAATTTTTATTTTATCTTCTAAAACTATTATTTAATCCAGAGCAGTATGGTTATTTACAATAGGTATTAGTTCCTTAAATTGCTCTGGGGAAGAGTTTCCACAAGGTGATAGGGAATGACTAAACCAAATTTGATATGGGGGCCTTCAAGAGGCCCCTCAAGGTATTTTCCAATCGCAAAGGGTTACCTTTTCTGTACCTTGTTGATTTGCATTAATTATTCCAGGTTCTGCCTTGCCCCATCTTCTCCATATTCCAGAAGGGAGGGGACTTCTCTTTGGATTATTCCTAGAAAAAAATATTACTTCTAGAAATGCTCTGTCTACAACCCCTTTTTAGGTGACCTTGTTTAGCACAATTAAAACATCTGACATTTTTATTTTTCTTCAAGCCTCTGGAAAACAACTCTCCTATCCAAGCATCAACATGGTTACGAGATTCAATACTGACTCTATCTCAGATCCATTACTCTATGGGTGCTGATCTTGCTTTAAAGGCCTAATTGTCCTTTTGCATTGTGAACTAGCATTTTCAAAAGCCAAAGATTCAATTATTATTTGTCTAGCTTCTGGATTTGACATCATTCTATTTATAGCTAAATTCAACTCATGTAAAACAAATCAGTGAAAGTTTCTTTTGTGCCAGTATATCTTTAGTAAATGACCTAGTTCTCTTTCTGACTTCTTCAACTTTGTCCCAAGCATTCAAAACTGCTGCATGGCATATAGCCAAGGTGTGGTCATCATATAGAGATTGTCTTTTTGCATCAGCATAATAACCCTCTCAAAGCTGCTGATCTTGGGAAATTTCTATACCTCTATCCCTACTTGGTTGTTCAATGGCCTCAGCCTCATCTTCCCACCAGGTCCTTCACTGTAATTATGGAGCCAGTTCCAATACTGTTGTAACTAAGTTTTTCCAGTCATGTGGGATAATTCTGTTACTAGTTGACCATGAATTTAACATCTGCCTCACAAAAGGTAAATACATACCATATTAGCCTATTGCTTTCTTTAATCTCCTCAATTATAAGTTTTCCACAGGAATCCAGTTAGCTCTTACATAGCCTTGGGGATTTCTGTCATTTGGAAGTTGTTCCTGTTGGGTGACTGGATAAATAAAGGTTGATTTTTTGATAGTCTTGGGCTGTTCCTTTCTAATTTCATAATATAAAGATAACTTTGGTCCTCCCTTAAATTCTTCTGCCTTTTTCTGAGTAACTTTGTAATCTGTTTTAATGAGTTTTTCTTTTTGCTTTCTTTCTTTCTTTCTTTCTTTCTTTCTTTCTTTCTTTCTTTCTTTTTTTTTTTTTTGGTTTTTCGAGACACTGTTTCTCTGTGTAGTTTTGGTGGCTGTCCTGGATCTCACTCTGTAGATCAGGCTGGCCTCAAACTCACAGAGATCTGCCTCCCTCTACCTCCAGAGTGCTGAGATTAAAAGCATGTGCCACCACTGCCCAGCTCTACCATGTCTTTAGGGGCTGGGGTTTTCACTTAACATGACACTCACCTTTAGGTAGTCTGACTGACCAATAAGTTTTGGGGATCCATGCTCCCCAATTCCCAATAAAGTTGCAGATGCCCTACACATTCCTTGCTTTTTACATGAGCCTGGGGATCCTTGGTCAGGCCTTCATGCTTGTATGGCAAATGATTTACCAACTGTGCCATTTCCCCAGCCCACAATAACTAATGTTCTTATTATCAGTGTGTTCCAGCAATTTGGACAACCCAATGGACTTCTGAGTGCTTTGTCTCTCAACCCTAGACCTTCACCTATCCTAGATGCACTGCTCTTTTTGGTTACAAATCGTAGGGAACATAGTCATGGGCTCCACTCAGCTTCCTTTCTTGTTTCTCTGCAGACAAAAACAACCCCTGTGAATCCTTCATCTGCAACTGTGACCGCCAGGCCGCCATCTACTTCATCAAGACTCCATACACCAAGTTTTACAAAGGCAATCACTGATTGACTTGTCACCTCAGATACTGGTACACTATCCCTGCCTGCCTGGTTGTCTTCACTACACACTGTGCCCTCTAATAAAGCACATATTGATAGAGCTTGGCTATGGTGATTGTAGTCTTTGTCTACCGAACATAAATATAGCCTCAGAGAACATCATTTTGTCCAATTCTGGAAGCTGAAGTATAATTGGAAAGATGTTTCCAGAAAGCAAGCACCTTGAAGTATCATTTATGAGCCCAATCCACACCTTTCATCCAAGCATTTTTGGATGCAAGGCAAAGGCAGAGGAAGGCAGGTATCTTGAGGTCAAGGCAAGCCTCGTCTAAAAAGCAAGTTCCTAGACAGCCAGGACTATTACACAAAGAAACCTGGTCTCAAAAAAATGAAGAAGGAGGAGGAGGAGGAGAGGAGAAGAAGAAGGAGAAGAAGAAGAAGAAGAAGAAGAAGAAGAAGAAGAAGAAGAAGAAGAAGAAGAAGAAGAAGAAGAAGAAGCCAGTCTGAGATACATAGCGGGGTAGGGGAGGACTGCTGTGGAATATTATTTTAAGATGTGTTACATTTGATTATGCTGTGGAACGTTTGTGTTAATGATGCAAAGTTGTGTTGCATTTGTTTCACTCTGTGAAGCTGTGTTACTGTGCCTGTGTTTATTAGACACCTGATGGTCTCTTAAAGAGTTGAACGGCCAAAAGCAAGGAAGGAGAAAGGATAGGTGGGGCTGGCATGCAGAGAAGAGAAACAGGAAGCAATTTTTTCAGGAGATAAAGAAGGATCAGAATAGGAGGAGAGAAGGACAAAAGGGGTGAGTCACCCAGCTACACAGCAAGCCATGGAGGAAGAAGAAAAGAAAGGTATACAGAACTAGAGATAGATAAAAGTCCAGAAGAAAAAGACAGAAGGGATAATGTAAGTTAAGAAAATATGGCTATAAATAACTCAAGCTAAGTTCAGGCATTCACAAGAAAAAATAAGCCTCCACGTGTTTTTCGGAGATCTAGGAGGTGGGCTCCTCAAAGAGCCAAAACTAAAAGAGTAAAACAACCAACTAGAGAGGACAGAAAAGGATGGAGAGGGGAGATATGAGGCAGGGATATTGACAGGAAAAAGTGGAGAATGGGAAGGAAAGAAAAGACAGAGAGGTAGAAGGGAGAGAGAAGATAGGAAGACGCAATGTCACGTGTGCACTGAAGGAACATCTTGAACCTAAAATTACCAGATTTACAGGGGTTGGGGAGGGGAGTTAGCACACGCCTTTAATACCAGCACTTGGACCAGAGATGGGCAGATCTCTGTGAGTTTCAGGCCAGCCTAGTCTACAGAGCAAGTTCCAACACATGCTTCAAATCTACAGAGAAATCTTCTCTTGAAAAACCCCAAAACAACAGCAACAACAAAAACCCTGGATCGAAGCACTTCTGCCATGTGCTCCTCTTAGGAAGTGGGATGTAAGAAAGCAAACCAGACTGACTGTAAATGACCTGGAGGCAGGATTACATTCTGTTGACCTTCAAGTCCTCACTGTGCCTAAACAAGCAACACAGAGTAATTGTCCTGCTAAAGTGCACAGAAGCCCAACTTGTGACAACAAATAGAACAGAACACAACCTCTTTAATTTCTCTATGATGGAAACCCACAGGTGAAGCCAGGTTAATCTCTGGTTCCCTGGTCAACCAGATTTAGGAATCAGATGTCTCATTAGCTGGGTTAAGGCTACGAGGTTCTCCAACTCTCTTATCCTTTACTGAACAACTGCCCAGTCCTCTGCCCTTCCACCCCCATCCCCACTCATATCCCAGGTCAGGCCTGGTGAGCAACAGGTACAGCTTAGAGCATCCTGCGCAGGCGCAGTGACTGGTAGTAGCTGATAGTGGCTGTCCAGAGTCCTGCTGGGAGGGTAGGGAGAGCTTGAGCATGGAGACAACCAACTCAACTCACCCCCTACATGGTTTTATCCAGGGAAGAGGTGAGAAGGGGGGAAAGAAGGTGGTGGGGTGCAAAATTAGAGGGAACATGAGAGAATGCCAAACAGAGAGGGCAGAGGGCACTGGGCCAGCAGACACTGTTTCACCGCCACCATCTGGGTGTAGAGAACTGAAACTCACTCCTCAGCAAGAGCAGAAAGTGCTCTTAAGTGCTGAGCCATCTCTCCAGCCCCTGCGATGGTTGATTGTCAGCTTCACACACTGGGTAGGGAGAGCCTCAGCTGAAGGATTGCCTGCATCATATTGGTCTGTGAGCACATCTGCTGGGCATTTGCTTTCTTTTTCTTTCTTTCTTTCTTTCTTTCTTTCTTTCTTTCTTTCTTTCTTTCTTTCTTTCTTTCTTTCTTTCTTTCTTTCTTCCTTCCTTCCTTCCTTCCTTCCTTCCTTCCTTCCTTTCTTTCTTTCTTTCTTTCTTTCTTTCTTTCTTTCTTTCTTTCTTTCTTTCTTTCCTTCCTCCCAGCCTCCCTCCCTCCCTCCCTCCCTTCTTCCCTCCTCAGCTCCTTCTACCCACACACACACTGACACACTAACACACACCCTCAATCACAGCTGCTCTTCCCACAATTCCTTCACATAGCTCTTCCTCCATGGCAACAGCTCCTTCACCAGCTCTCCACAGCCGTCTCTCTCCACACCACAGCTGCTGCCTCACAGCCAAGCTCTGGACAATTATAAGTTACATTTTCAGGGTTCTACCAATGCTCACAACATAAGATAAGTCACATGGTTTCTCTTAGCATAGTGATGTCACACTGACCCACACACATAGCTCTAAGTTAGTGAGGGATCCAGACAGTAAACAATTGGCTGAACCTTGAGATGTCAGGGTCAGTGCAGAAAGAGAACTACTGCAAGGAGCGAAGTCTCAATGTAAACAGCCTGGCCATGATTTAGCAATGATGACACCTGGCAATTAGTGTTTGAGTATTTTCTGCAGGGGCAGTTTAGTCTGCTTTAAATTTGTTCTGAAGTTCAAAATTCGCTGTCTGTGTAAAAGGCTGTCTTTGTGACTGAGAATTCTATGTCAGTCTGAGCAGTATTGTAGTATTGTTTCTATACATAAAAATTATACAGCCTAAACAGAAATTCCAGAATATCCACAGCTATAAATGTGCCCAAAGATGGAATATATTCTTGAGATAAACACACATGCAGTGGGAAAACACCCATAGCAGTTCTTAGCGGAGAAATGTAGTGGTGCATGAGAGAAACTACAGACAGAAAACAACTGGTTTCCACAGTCAGTGACCCCATGGCCTTGCCAGGTGGGGCTCCCTATCAGGTAGGGCTCCCCATCAGGTGGGTCTCCCCATCACGTGGGGCTCCCCATCAGGTGGGGCTCCCTATTAGGTGGGCCTCCCCATCAGGTGGGTCTGATGGGTCGATCTGTTAAACACTAGTTGTCACTGCTGTATATTCCCACAGCCCCCTGCACCTCTGATATGGTGATATCCTGTGTACCAAACAAAGCTTGCCTGAGGATCAGAGGACAGAGCCATCCACTAGATTAAACATAGAGGTCCAGCAGTGGTGACACACACCTTTAATCATAGCACTCGGGAGGCAGAGAATCTCTATGAGTTCAGAGCCACCTTGGACTACATGAGATGAATTCAGTCTAGGAGTGAAACAGAGCCAGGCAGTGGTGGCACATGCCTTTAATTCCAGAACTTGGGAGGCACACACCTTTAATCCAAGTGCTTGAGATCTCATGCCTTTGCTGCCAGGATTTGGGAAGTACACACACCATCAATCTCAGAACTAAGAAGGAAGTGGCATGGTTGGACAAAGAAAGGTATATAAGGCATGAGGAGACAGGAACTAGGGCCTTTTTGACTGAGGAAGCTTCTAAGCTGAGGACTCAGAGGTTTTCAGTCAGGATTCATGGAAATAGGATCTCACATTCCCTTCAGCCTGAGGATTCAGTAGTGGTGAGAAGTTTTTCTAATGGCTTGATCCTTTGTCCTCTCTGATCTTTCAGGATTTGCTAAAATATCTGGCTCTGAGTTTTTAGTATAAGACCATTTAAAATTCATGCAACATCTGGCTCCCAATGTGGGGCTCAAACGAAAGACCCTGAGATTAAGAGTCTTTTGCTCTACCGGCTGACCATGTAAAATGCATGCAACAACCTGGGCAGGTTTCTAAGGGGCACAGAAGTGACAAGGACAGGCACCATGTAGTGGTCATTTCCTTGGTCTCACGTGACCTCACAACATCTTTTTCAGGAAGACACTAAACTATAGATGAGGTCACTCATGAGGAAGTTGAGGAAGGCACGGTCTCTTGCAAAAGGTTTCCAAGCTAAGAAGTGATGACATTTGGATCTGAGACACAGATCTACATCATTCCCAAGTCTCTGTTTAAAAACATTTTAAAATATTATTTATTTCTGGGGGAGGCATGCCTGTGCCCCAACACAAGTGCAAAGGTCTGAGCACAGCATGCAGGAGATTGTTCTCTCTTTCGAACTTGTGACACCTGGGGATGGAACCAGACTTGGCAGCAAGGGCCTTTATTCCCTGAGCCATCTTACCTGCCCAAAGCCTCTCCTGTTAGCTGCTGTGTTATACTGATTCCACATTGACTAAACAATGGAGAGCTGCATCATTGGCTATAAGTCAGATACTGGAGTAAACACCTAGGCAGGGCAAGATTTATCATTCCCATCTTACAGGTGAGGATTCAGAAGGCTGGGGGTATATCTCAGTTGGTAGAGTGCTTGCCTACCATGCACAGAGCTCTGGGTTCCACTTCCAGAACCCATGAATTGAGTGTGGTGGTGCACACCTCTAATCCAGCCCTAGGGAGGTGGCGGCAGGAGAATTGTCTTAAGTCATATAATTTTAGAAATGATAATTGGTATTTGTAGTTTGCTGGGTTTTAGGATCAAATACATGTGTTCATTTATTTTGGGTGTAGGAATACATTGGCATCCTGTGTATTCTTCAGTCTCTCTCCACCATGTCTTTAAAGCCTGGATCTTTCTCTCTCACACACTAAAAATAACACTCATCTTTAGAAAACATGACTGTCTAACAAGTTTTGGGATCTGTGCCACCCAATTCCCTATAGAGTTACAGATGCCCCAACCACATCTCGATTTGTTACATGAGATCTGGGCATCTTAGGCCAGGCCCTCTTGCTTAAATGGCAACCGCTTTATCAGCTGTGCCATCTCCCCAGCCACAACAACTAATGTTCTTTTTTTTTTTAAGATTTATTTGTTTATTATGAATACAGTGTTCTGTCTGCATGTATGCCTGCAGGCCAGAAGAGGGCACCAGATCTCATTATGGATGGTTGTGAGCCACAATGTGGGTACTGGGAATTGAACTCAGGACCTCTGGAAAAGCAACCAGTGCTCTTAACCGCTGAGCCATCTCTCCAGTCCCTAATGTTCTTATTATCAGTGTGTTCCTGCAATTTGAAAAACCCAATGTCCTTTTGTGTGCTCTGTCTCTCAAACCTGAGTCTGCACCAATGGGAGGGTCACCAGTTTCTTTTGGTTATAAATCATAGAGAACAGGGTCATGGACTCCACTCAACTTATTACTTGTTTCTCTCCAGGCAGAAACAACACCCGTGAGGACTTGATCTGCAACTGTGACTGCCAGGCTGCCATCTGCTTTTCCAAGCAGAACAAAGGCATTCAGTGTTAGACTTGTCACCTCAGTTATGGGTACACCATCCCTGCCTGTCTGATTGTGTTCACTACACACTGTGCCCTCTAATAAAGAACCGACTGAAAGAGCTTGGCTTGGTGATTGTATTATCTGTCTACTAACCATAACTAGACCCTCAGAGAACATCATTCCCTCTAGCCCTAGAAACTGAAGGTTATTGGGAAAGACATTGTCATTAGGGAAGCACCTTGAAGAGTGGGTGATGAGCCAGGCCATGCCTTCCATCCAAGGACAGTTGGTTGCAGAGGCAGAGGAAGGCAGATCTCTTAAGTTACAGGAGAACCTGGTCTAAAAATCAAGTTCCAGTACAACCAGTAGTAATAGATGAAGAAACTCTTTCTCTAATTACAACAACTACAACAACAGAAGAACTCAGCCTGAGATACATAGGTTGCAAGGAGAAACAGAAGGGAAAGGGACAGGCAAGGAGGGTAGGGAGGGGTGGGAAGGAAAGGGAAGACAGAGAGGTAGGAGGGGAGAGAAGAGAGAGAGAGAAGCAGTGTCACGTGGGCACTAAAGGAACATCTTGGCCCTAAAAATACTGGACTCAAAGTACTTCTGCTGTGTGCTCATTCTGGGAATGGGGATATAGGAAACCAAATTGGACTGAGTGTAAATGACCTGAAGGCAGGATTACATCCTGGTGGCCTCCTAGTCTTCACTGTGCCTAAACACACACCACAGGATAATTGTCCCACTAAAGTACCCTGCAGCCTAACTTTTTGAACAAACAAAAGAGTGCACTTCCTTTTCTCTACTTTATGTATTACAGGACTCCTTATGTAAAGCAGGTTAATCTCTGATTCCCTAGTTAACTGGGTTTAGGAATAAGATGTCTCATTGACCTGTTTAAGGCTACACGGTTCACGGGTCTCTCTTTTCCTTTAGTGAACAGCTGCCCAGCCCTCTGCTTTTCCACTTCTACCTAGTTCCTTACTGGTGTCCCAAAGGCCAGGCTTCACACTTCCCAAGGACAGGCCAGGTGAGCAACCAATGCTGCTAGAGCGTCCTGCCAAGAGGCAGTAACTGGTAGTAGCTGGCAGTGGGTGTCCAGAGTCCTGCTTGAAGGGTAGGGAGAGCTTGAGTGTGGAGACAACCTACTCAGTTCACCCCCTACATGGTTTATATCCAGGGAGGAGGTGTGAAGTGGGGAAAAGGAGGTGCTGGGCTCCTGAATTGCATGATATGTGGGAGATGGGCAAACCCAGAGGTTTGAGGGCATTGGACCAACAAAAATTGTTCACTAGCAACCATGTGGGTGCAGAGAATTGAACCCCAGTACTCAGGAAGAGCAGAAAGTATTCTTTGCTGATGGGCCATCACTCCAGTCTCTAATTTCTAAACTTAATTGTCAGCTTGATACACCTCAGAAGGGAGAATCTCAGCTGAAGAATTGCCTGCATTGTATTGGCCTGTGGACACATCTCTTGGTCATTTCCTTTGCTTTCTCTTTCCTTCTTTCGCTTTCTTTTCATTGGTGTTTTGGGACAGGTTTCTTTGTGTGTCTCTGGCTGTCCTGGAACTCACTCTGTAGACCAGGCTGGCCTCAAATTCAGATATTCACCTGCTTCTGCTTTCTGAGTGCTGACATCCAAGATGTGCACCACCACCACCACTTTCTGGCTACATTGCCAATTTTCAAATGGAGTTTGTACCCTAGTAAGTTGAGCCTATGATTCAAGCCTGTAGACCTGAGTCCAGTTCCTGAAACCCATCAAAAGGTAGAAGGAGAGAAATGACTCCACAGAGTCATTGGCACACAAGGGATCTCTGTCACTGTCTCTCTGTCTCTTTCTTTCTCTCTCTCTCTCTCTTACACACACACACATTAACTAAACAGTTAATTAATTAAAAATCATATTTGTAACTGGATCTACCTCATAAGTTGTATGAGATTCTTAGGACAGACTTAGCACATGGTTTATACAGTAAACATGGAGGATTTTTAGGGCCAGCTTTTCCCTCCTGGGACCACACTTCACTACCTGTATCCCTCAGACACAACCCCTGGAGCAATGTCTATATCTTCTTATGACCTCAAACCATCCATGGGGGAGGGTCATGATATTTTTCCTGTCACTGCACTTGAGCTGCTTGGGGTGTTGAGCTATCCCTTTTTCTGTGACTCTGGGACAGCACTGATTCAGGCTCTGTCACCATCTACAGCAGCTCTGCAGGTCGGGACTGTGTGTGAGGGTGCACACATTCTACTTCTGTGCTACACACACAGTAGCCACAGGCCCCGAGTGCTGACTGGACACTGTCAGAGCACAGCTACAGAACTCTAAAGAGAAGTCACTGAGTCCTCCCCTCACTCAGGATGAAACTTCTTCTGCTGGTCACTCTGCTCACAGGAAGGACCCTTGTCCCTTCTGAGTGCCCACCATTCCTCTTCTCTTCACAGTTCCCTGGCTGGTCATACCTGAATTTCTGGTTTGGAGGTCTAAGAGCTTCTGGGTTGTGGATCCCCATGTCCACAATAGCAGGGACATTTACTCTCTAGGCCTGAAATCAGATGACCTTTTAGAAAAGTCCACTACGTTCACCTACCTGAACAAAGAAATCCCCTTCGGCTTCTGCCATACTGCCCTGGCACTGATTTCCTTGGCCCTAAGGTGCCCTGAATATTTGACTTTTCTTTTATTTTTAAAAATATTGACTTTTTTTATGTGTTTGAGCCCTTTGCCTGCTTGTGTTTCTGTGAAATGAGTGTGAGCAGTGTCTACAGAGGCCAGAGGAGGGGTCTGATTCTCCAGAACTGGGATCATAGACAGCTGTGAGCTGCCATGTGACTGCTGGACCTGAGCCTGTTTCCCACACAAGCTCAACAAGTGCTCCTGACTGCAGAGCCATCTCTTTAGCCTTTATTATTATTATTATTTTTACAAGATTACATAATTCTGGCTCAGGATGTCCTCCAACTTGACATTCCAGCCAACACTTACCTCAACCTCCCTAGTGTTAGGATTACACACAGAACTATGAAGAGAGAAGTCACTTGAGTCCTCCACACACTCAGGATGAAAATCCTTCTGCTGATCACTCTGCTCACAGGTAGGACCCTTGTTTGCTCTGGGTGCCCCCCCCCATCTCCCTTGTGTTCAATGCACAGGCCCCTAATTGTCACACCTGAAGTTCTGGAATGGGGTTGTAACTCTTTTTTGTTGTTGTTGCTCCCATTTTACATGAGAAAGTTTCTCAGAGTAGTGATGGTTGTCCTGCAACTCACTCTATAAACCAGGATGGATTTCAATTCAGACATCCACCTTCCACAGCCTCCAGTGTGCTGAGATTACACAGTGTGTGTTCCACTTACCTGGTTTCTCTTTATTTTAATGGTGACCAACTATCCCACTGCATTCTGAATCCTGGCTTATTTGCCTACTCCTCAGCTGATGAACAGTTTGTTGTGCCAAATGCTGACATTACAATGATGATCTGACCATTATCCTTGTCTATGAGCTGTGCATGGCCATACAACAGATTCCTTCTAATTCTTCCAGTGTAAAACAGTGAGCATGTGTTGGCTGCTTCTCTGTCTCAAGGTCTCAGCTAGAACTGTGATGAATCCCACTGCTGGCTAAGGCTAGTGTCTCACCTAGGCTTGAGTAGGGTTGGGGCAGCTTTCAAACTCAAGAGATGGTTGGATTGTTGGGTTATTGGAACTAAGAGGTCAGTTTGTCCCTGGCTGCTGACTGGAGAGTGTTCTCAGCTCCTCAACACAGGGACCACAGGGCAGCTTACAGTGTGGCATCTATAGGTCCTGACAGTGAGAAAAGGCAAAAGTCAATGTCTATAGAACTTAATCCTAAGGAGTCATCCTAGCCCAGTACAGTGGTGTTCATTTCTAACTTTACCACTTGGCACGCTGAGGCCAGAGCGTTGCTACAAAGTCAGAGGCCAGCCTGGGTTAAAGGGCAACTACATGTCTCAAATAGGTAGATAACATCGTACTTCAGCTTGGCTGTCCTCTGACCTCCTCATGTGTAGTATGACATTTACAAGTGCTCCCAAGAGCTTGCTTTCAACCTGTGTTGGGCAAACACACACACACACACACACACACACACACACACACACACACACACACACCTCTATTCACTTCTCTCCCCATGCAGCAGCTGATAGGAGTCAAGGGGGAAGTGTCAGGAGTGATGGTCATGATCTGTTGTGGGCCATGGTGCAGTTACAGGTCTACCAATTGGTAGTACAGGTGTCACCCCACCAGAGGACTGTTTCTCAGATCTAGTACCCTGTCAGGCATGACCTTAAGTTAACCAACTCTGAAAATGCTGCGTTCACCTGTAATTTCACTGTGCAAAACAGCTCTGATATCTCCCCATTTACCATGCATTTTCATGTCATGTGCATTTCAAACGTCATGATTACATCTCAGTCTTATGGGCACACATATATCTGTTTCTTTCATTTGCTGTAGCGTCCTGCCTGATCTGAACCCTGAAGAGGACCTTGAGGCTGACCTCAAAGGTTCTCGATAAGGAGGCTAGCAGGCAGGCATCAGACCCCTGGTGAAGCCAAGTGGTGTTGATGGAGTGTGCTGTGCATTCTTGCAGCAGGTGCTACTACATCCCGAGTCAGACGTCAGGCTGGGTGGCAGTATGGCAGTCTGTTCCACTGCACCGTACCTTTGATTTCTTCCTTCACGGGGAACTACTATGGCTGCCTCTGTGGCTATCTCAGCAGGGTCACCCAGGTGGAAAAGAGGTAAGTGATCCATCTGAGGGAGCCTGGCTTGTTTGGGCTGCTGGGGACAGGACACAAGCAGAAGATCTCATAAGGAGAGAATAGGAGACATGCATATTCACCATAATCGTGTATTTTGTTTTGTTTATTTGTTATTTGCTTGTTTTGTTTCTAGACAAGGGTTCTCTGTGTAGCATTAGCAGTCCAAGAACTGTCTGTGGAGACCTTGCTGGCCTTGAACTCAGAGATCATCCAGCCTCAGCATTGTGAGTGCTGAGCTTTAAGATGAGCATTAGCACCCCCAGCATGTATATTTCCCTCTTGTCATGTGAAGAAATCAGTCCAAGAGGACCCTGTACCTAGTGGTCCCTGAAACAGAATGTATGAGATATAAATAGTGGACAATGCTGGGCTCAGGCACCAGACAGGGACATGGTCAACCACCACAGCCACCATCAAAAACATCAGCTTTGGCTTTAAAATGTCAGTTGAACTTTGGAATATAGAATTTCATTTTGTTCATGCAGCTTTGTTTAAAATTCACGTTTTGGATACAGGGTCTCACTTATGTATCTCTGGCTGATCTCAAACTCAAAAATCCATCTGCCTCTGTACCCCAAGTACTGAGAATAAAGGCTGGTACTGACCACACTCCACTGAAATGGCTTTCAATAAATATGTGCTTAATAGAAATCACAGGTTTTTGAGCATGATGAGGACTACTTTTCGAACATTGTGTTTAAGTTATTCTCACATGTTTAACAAAGACTGCAGGTGAGAACTGACCACCTGTGTGTCCATACTCCTCCTTCAGCTGTTCCTTCCTCTCTCCAGGTGCTGCCAGACTCGTGACAACTGCTATGCTCAAGTCAAGAAGGTGGAAAGCTGCAAATCCCTCATAGATGACCGCTACGGAAGCTTCTATACATACTTGTGCTCTGGGAATAAGGTCACCTGCAGTGGTAGGTCTACCCCCTGGGACCTCTGGATTCGGCTTGGCCCTGTAATGGTGGGCTTTTAGAGCCTGCTCCAAGGTCACCTCCAGGGAATTGCAAGAAAATTCACAGAATGAGGTAAGGGGTTAGGAAAAATTCTCATTTACCTGAGGACTAGACTTTTTCTGTACGAGTGGTAAAAAATAAGGAAACACACATGCTTTCTGATGACAATTTTCTCTTTACTTCAACTTAAGAAATCCTCTCTCGGCCTGGAGAAGTGGCTCAGTGGTTAAGAGCACTGGCTGCTCTTCCAGAGGTCCTGAGTTCAATTCCCAGCAACCATATGGTGGCTCACAATCATCTGTAATAGGATCCAATTCCCTCCTCTGATGTGCATGAAGACAGGTCATTCATGTACATAAAATAAATAAATATTTAAAAAAGAAAGAAAAGAAATCCTCTCTCTTAAAAACCTCTCTCTGAAAAATCTGTCTCCACACAGTTACATCTCTATATATACAGCTCCATTTTCCACACACACTTACACAAACCCCTTTTATCTCTGTAAGTCTCTCTTGCTCTCTCTTCAGCCTAGCTATTCATGTTCTCTCCTCAGGTCCTTCTACACACACACACTGACACACTAACACACATTCTCACTCACAGCTGCTCTTCCCACAGTTCCTTCACACAGCTCTTTCTCTGTGGCAACAGCTCCTTCACCCAGCTCTACACAGACGTCTGTCTCTCTCCTCACCACAGCTGCTGCCTCACAGCCAAGCTCTGCACAATTATAAGTTACATTCTCAGGGCCTACCCATTCTCACAACACAAGATAAGTCACATAGTTTCTCTTAGGCTAGTGATGTCACACTGACCCATGCACATAGCTCTAAGTTAGTGAGGGATCCAGACAGGAAACAATGGCTGAACCTTGAGATGTCAGGGTCAGTGCAGAAAAAGAACTACTGCAAGGAGCTAAGTCTCAGTGTAAACAGACTGGCCATGAATTAGCAATGACAACACCTGGCAATTCCTCTTTGAGCATTTTCTTCAGGGGCAGTTTAGTCTGCTTTGAATTTGTTCTGAAGTTCAAAATTAGCTGTCTGTGTACAAGGCTGTCTTTGTGACTGAGAATTCTATGTTAGTCTGAGTAAGGTAAAAAATCCTAGTATTGTTTCTATACATCAAAATTATACAGCCTAAACAGAAATTATCCTCCAGATGATCCAAAGCTATAAATGTGCCCAAAGATGGAATAAACAAACAAGCAATGGGAAAACACCCATAGCAGTTCTTAATGGGGAAATGTAGTGGCGCATGAGAGAAATTACAGTCAGAAACAACTGGTTTCCACAGCCAGTGATGCCATGGCCTTGCCAGGTGGGGCTCCCCATCAGGTGGGTCTGGAGTATCGATCTCTTATGCACTAGTTGTCATTGCTCCACATTCCCGCAGCCCTGGTGTGGTGATATATTGTGTATCAAACAAAGCTTGCCTAAGGATCAGAGGACAGAACCAGCCAGTAGATTAAACATAGAGGTCCAGCAGTGGTGCCACACATCTTAATCGTACTACTCAGGAGGCACAGTATCTCTGTGAGTTCAAAGCCACCCTGGACTACATGAGATTGATTAAGTCTAGGAGAGAAACAGAGCCAGACAGTGGTGGCACACACCTTTAATCCCAGCACTTGAGAACTCATGCCTTTGCTACCAGTATTTGGGAAGCACACACACCATTCGTCTTAGAACTAGGGAGGAAGTGGAATGGCTTGGCAGAGAAAGGCGTATAAGGTATGGGGAGGCAGGGACTAGAGCAAGATTCTCAGCTGAGGACTCAGAGACTTTCAGTCAGAGGATTCATGGAGATAGGATCTCACCTTCCATTCAGCCTGAGGATTCAGTAGTGGTGAGAAGTTTTTCTAGTGGCTTGATCCTTTATCTTGATCCTTTATCTCTCTGATCTTTCAGCATTTACCCAGATATCTGGCTCTAGGTTTTTCGTATAAGACCATTTAAAATTCATGCATCATCTGGCTCCCAGTGTGGGGCTTGAACCAAAGATCCTGAGATTAAGAGTCTCTTGCTCTACAGTCTGACCATGTAAAATTCGTGCAACACCCCGGGCAGGTTTGTAAGGGTCACAGAAGTGACAAGGACAGTCACCATTTAATGGTTATTTCCTTGGTCTCATGTGACCTCACAACATCTTTTTCAGGTAGACACTAAAATATCGATGAGGTCACTGATGAGGAAAATGAGGAAGGCAGCATCACTTGCGCAAGGTCTCCCAGCCCAGAAGTGATGACATTTGGTTCTGGAAACAGATCTACATCATCCCAAAGCCTCTGTTTAAAAACATTTCAAGGATTTATGTATTTATGGAGGAGGCATGCCTGTGCCAAACTCAGGGGTGCAGGTCTGAGCACAACATGCAGGAGATTGTTCTTTCCTTTGACCATGGGAGTCCTGAGGATGGAACTCAGGTTCAGACCTGGCAGCAAGTGCCTTAATTCCCTGATCCATCTTGCCTGTCCAAAGCCTCTCCTGTTAGCTGCTGTGTTATACTGATTCCATATTGACTAAGCAATTGAGAGCTGCATGATTGGCTATAAGGCAGATATTGGGCTAATCACTTATGCAGGGCAAGATTTATCATTCCCATTTTACAGGTGAGGATTTAGAGGGCTCAGTTGCTAGAGTGCTTGCCTAGCATGCACAGAGCCCTGGGTTCCACCTCCAGATCCCATGAATTGAGTGTGTTAGTGCACACATGTAATCCCAACACTTAGGAGGTGGAAGCAGGAGGCTTGTCTTAAATCATATAATTTTAGAAGTGGTAGTTGTTATTTGTAGTTTTCAGTGTTTTAGGATTAAATATCCAATTTTAGTGATTTTTATGTACAGGAATGAGTTGGCATCCCATGTCTTCTCCAGTCACTCTCTACAATATCTTTAGAGCCTGGATCTCTCTTGCTCACTAAACACGACACTCACCTTTAGACAGCCTGACTGACCAACAAGTTTTGGGGATACATGTTCCTCACTTTCCAATAGAGTTACAGATGCCCCAAACATTCCCTGCTTTTTCCATGGTCTCTGGGCATCCTAGGTCAGGCCCTCAGACTTGTATGACACCCGCTTTACCAACTGTGCAGTCTCCACAGCCCACAACAGCTAATGATTTTATTATAAGTGTGTTCCTTCAATTTGGACAACCCAATGTCCTTTTGTGTGCTTTGTTTTTCAAGCTTGAGTCTGTACCAATGGGGGAGTCACTGGTTTCTTTTGGTTATAAATCATAGTGAGTGAAGAGGATCATGGGCTCCACTCAACTTCTTTCTTGTTTCTCTCCAGAGGAAAACAGTGCCTGTGAGGACTTGATCTGCAACTGTGACCGCCAGGCGGCCATCTGCTTCTCAAAGAAGAACAAAGGCATTCAGTGTTAGACTTGTCACCTCAGTTACGGGTACACCATCCTTGCCTGTGTGATTGTGTTCACTACACACTGTGCCCTCTAATAAAGAACCCATTGAAAGAGCTTGGATTTGGTGATTGTATTCTCTGTCTGCTACCTATAACTAGATACTCAGAGAACATCATTCCATCTAGCCCTGGGAACTGAAGGTTATTGAGAAAAACATTGCCAATAGGGGAGCACCTGTGAGGAGTGGGTGATGAGCCAGGCCATGCCTTCCATCCCAGGACAGTTGAATGCAGAGGCAGAGGAAGGCAGATCTCTTAAGTTAAAGGACAATGTGGTATAAAAATCAAGTTCCAGTACTGCCAGGAGTATTACAGAAAGAAACCCCTTCCCTAACCACAATAACAAAAGTAGAACTCAGCCTGAGATACATATCGGGGTAGGGACAAACAGAAAGGAGAAAGATGGGAGAGATAAGACAGGAAAGAGAAAGGTAAGGGTTGGGATGGAAGGAAAGAGAAGACAGGAGCAGATAGGAGGGGAGAGAAGAGAGAAATAAGTGTCATGTGGGCACTAAAGGAACATCTTGGTGCTAAAAATATTAGACTCAAGCGCTTCTGCTTGTGCCACT